>NC_085138.1:432446364-432746364 GCF_035046485.1 Aedes albopictus
AGCCATTGATGGATGCTATATTAGCATCAGAAAGCCTGCCAACAAAATCCGGTCTACTTATATCAATCGGCATGACATGGTTTCAATTACGCTTCAGGGAATCTGTGACTCTAAGAGGCGGTTCATTGACGTATGTGTCGGATCTCCCAGTCGTATCCATGACTCACGAATATTCTCTTTATCACCGATCAGTGATCAACTGCAGGAGAAATGTTATGGCAGATATCATCTGCTAGGAGACGCTGCATACCCGTTGCGCGACTATTTGATCACTCCATTCAAGGATTATGGAAATTTGACAGCAAAACAGGTGAAATTCAATCTAGCCCACAGCCAAACCAGAGTAAGGATTGAGAATACTTTTGGGATAATGAAGAACCGTTTTCGACAGTTGATGCGACTTGATTTTTTTCGCGTTGAAAGAATGAGCAAATTCGTGCTGGCATGTTGCACTTTGCACAATCTTTGCATTGACTTGGGCGATGAATGGGAAGAAGAAGACGATGAAGAGGAAGATGTGTTACGAGCATATCAAGGAGAACGAAACACACCAACAACATCTGTTAGTGGATCTCAAGCTGCCCGTAATGCTGCTCTCCGTAGATTAGGTGAACTGAAACGAGAATCAATCGCCAACAATCTAAGCTCCCGATGAAATATGATTATTTTCCAGCTTTTGAATAAGTGCTGTTTGTAAAAATCCTTTGCTATAAATGCACATTTAAACAATAACGAAAGTTTAGTTGCAAATCTGAATACAATGTGTAACGTTAACTGTGTAGTGTTTTTTTTACATTTTTGAATGACATCACCCTTCCTACTTATGTCATTTTCCCGACTCATCATTCATTGGTACTTATCTAGGGATTCCATTGAAAATCCCTCTAGGCATTCCATCAGGGATTCTTTCGGGAATTCCTTCAGTGATTCCATCAAGAATTCCTTCAGGAATTGGCAAATTTCCTAAGCAATCCCTGGAAGAATACCTCAAGGAATACCTGGAGGGATTCTCGAAGAAACCCCTGGAAAAAATCCCGAAGAAACCCCAGGAGGCATTCTATATTCCTTCCGGGATTTGTCCAGGGATTCTCTCGGAAATTCCCCCAGTAATTCTTTCTGGCATTCCTCTAGGGTTCTTTTGGGAATTCCTCCAGGGATGTCTTCGGGAATGCCTTTAGGGATTCCTTCGGGAATGCCTTTAGGGATTCCTTCAGAAATTCTTTCAGGGATTCTCTCCGGAATTCTTACAAGGATTCCCTCGGGCATTCCTCCAGGGATTTTTTCGAGAATTCCTCCAGAGATCTCCCCAGGGAATTATTCGGGAATTCCTCCAGTGCTATGTTCGGGAATTTCTCCAGGGATTCCATCGGAAATTCTTCCAGAAACGCCTCCAGGGAATCTTTCGGCAATTTCTCCAGGAATCGGGTAATTTCCGAATGAATCCCTGGAAATATTCCCCAAAGAATTCCTGGAGGGATTCTTGAAGTATTCGCTGAAGAAATTCTCGAAGAAACCCCAGAAGGAATTCTCATTTCCTTCAGGAATTTCTCCAGAGATCCCTTCGAGAATTCCTGCAATGATTTTTTTTGGGAATTCCTTCAGGGATTCTTTTGGGCATTTCTCCAATTTTTGGAAATTTAATTGGGAATTCTTCAAGGGATTCTTTCGGGAACTCTTCAAGGGATTATATAGGGTATTCCTGCAGGGATCCCTTCGGGATTTCCTCTAGAGATTCTTCTGGAATTTCTCCAGGAATCGGGGCATTACCGAATGAATCCCTGGAAATATTCCCCATGGAATTCCTGGAGGGATTTCCGAAGAAAGCGCTGGAGAAATTCTCGAACAAACCCCAGAAGGAATTCTCAATTCCTTCAGGAATTTCACCAGCGATTCGGGAATTCCTCCAGTGATTTTTTCGGAAATTCCTTCAGGGATTCTTTCGGGCATTTTTGCAGGGATACTTTTGGGAATTTCTCCACAGAATCTTTCGGAAATTGCATTGGGAATTCTTTCGGGAATTTTTCAAGGGATCTCTTCGGGAATTTCTCCAGGGATTCACTCCGGAATTCCTGCAGGGATCCCTTCGGGAACTCCTCCAGTGATTCGGGAATTCCTCCAGGGATCTCTTCGGGAATGCCTAGGATTCCTTCGGGAATTCTTCCAGGGATTGTCTCCGGAATTCCTCCAAGGATTCCCCACGATTCCCTAGAGAAATCCCTAAAAGTATTCCTGGAGAAATGCCCGAAAGAATCACTGGAGGAATTCCCGAAGAAACCGCTGGAGAAATTCTCGAAGAAACCCCAAAAGGAATTCTCAATTCCTTCAGGAATTTTTTCCAGGGATTCCCACAGTGATTCCTTCTGTCATTCCTCCAGCGATTCTTTCGGGCATTCCTCCAGGAATACTTTTAAGGATTTCTCTAAGGAATCTTTCGGGAATTCTTCAAGGGATCCCTTCGGTAATTTCTCCAGGGATTCTCTCCGGAATTCCTTCAGGGAAAGGTCTATTTTTTCTTTCGTGTATAGATATTAAATCAAACCATGTAGTAAATATTCAATGAATTGTGTTTATTGATTTAAAAATTAAAAAACAAAACAACAGATTAAAACGTGCTCTACAAGTTTTCGAAATTCTGTTTTAGGAAGTGTTAAAAGAAACTTAACTAAATTTTCTTTGATAATTCCGTCAAGATGTGGGTCAATTGGTCGAGCTTTTCCATTTTTTCCTTATGCCGTTCCATTTTCTGCCTTTCCCTCTCGGCTTTCCGAGTACATTCTGCTTTATATTCTTCAAGGAGTTGAGCATTTAGGTCCTTTTCTCTTTTTGCGTAGGACGTTGATGGTGTTGCCGGATCTTCGTTTTCGGTTGGCGTATCTGAACCTGATTCTTTCTTCCGCTTTTTGGCTTCCGGAGCTACGTTAGTGCATGTTTTTCTTCTTATAAAGGTTGGTGTCAATATGATTTCCGGCTCAATGGAGTCGTCCAGCGCCGCAATTTGGGACATCTCTTTATCAAACGGTGTCTGAATAATTGAGCTTCCCGATGTTCGGTTGTTTTTTATGCAATCCTTGTTTTTCTTCGCAACATTTTTGAATCGATTCTCAACTTGAGACGCAGTGAAGGAGACGCCAAGCTGCTCAGCAATTTCCTTCGAAATACTCTCCCACATTTCTTTTTTGTTTCTATACCGCTTCAAGGGCCCAATTTCCTCCATCTTGTCCCGATAGAGAGATAACAGTAGACGAGTTTGGTCTTCTGACCAAGTTACTACTGTTTTGCACAGCTGCGATGTAGCAGGACTTGGATTTCCCTCCTCCAATCCGTACGATTTTGCAACATCATCAAACCTGGCCTGAACAATTTCACCATCTGTGAAGATAACAATTACAATCATAAACATTGAATAGAACATATTAAGTGAAAGTTTGTAGGAGATGAAGTCACAATGGAGGTGTTGAGAAAGTTGTTAATAATGGCACATTGAAACCCAATTCCCAAAATTCCGCCAGAACCCCCAGATTTTCCCGAAATTATTATATTCCCCAGAATCACCGAAATCCACTCGAAATCAACAAATCCTCTAAGAATTTCTCCAAGAATTCCTCCACGAATTTCTCTAATTATTTCTTCAGGAATTGTTCCTGGACATCCTTCAGAAATCATGTCAGCAATTCCTTTAGGGATTTCTCCAGGAATTTCTTCTGAGATTCCATCAGGAATTGCTTAAGGGATTCTTCCAGAGAATTTTCCATAAAATCTCTTCAGGAAATACTTCGAAGATTCTTCCAGGAAAACCTCCAGAAGTTTCCCCAAGGTTTCTCCCAGGAAATCCTCTAAGGATTGCTTCAGAAATTCTTCCAGGAATACCTTCCGGAATTTTTCAGAGATTCCTCCAGGTATTCTACCAGGAATTCCTCCAGAAATTTCTCCAGAGATTTCATAACAAATTTCTTCAAGGATACCCCCAGAGATTCCTTTAGGTATTCCTTCGAGAATTTCTCCAGCAATTCTACTAGCAATTCCACTAGAAATTCCTCCAGGAATTTTTTCAGAAATAGAAAAACAACAGAAATAGAAATCTCTCAGATTTCCTTTGGAGATTCTTCTAGATATTCATCCAGTAATTCTTTCAAGAATTCCTCTAGCGTGTCCTCCAGCAATTTCCACAGGAATACCTCTCAGAACTCCTCCATTCATTCCTCCGAGATTTTATCCAGGAATTCCCTCAGGAACTGCTCCAGAAATACCTCCAGGATATACCCCAGAAATTTCTACCGGAATCGCTCCAGGAATTTCTCAGGAATTGCTCCTGGTATCCTTCAGAAATTCGTCCAGGAACTTCTCCTGGAAATCCTCCAGGGATTTCTTCATGGATTCTTCCAGGAAATTCTCCAAGAATACTTTTAGGATTTTTTCAGGGATTCCTCCACACACTCCTCCAGAAATTTCTTCAGAGAATAGTCCAGGAATTGCTTCATGAATTTCTCCACGATTTTTTCAAGGGATATTCTCAGAAACTCCACCAGGGAATCCTCTAGAAATTCCTCCAAGCGTTCTTTCAGGAAATCCTCAAGAAATTCCTTCTGGGTCTAATTCAAGAATTCCTCCAGGAGTCTCTTTAGAGATTTTCCCAAAAATTTCTTCAGGAATTCCTCCTTTTCTCATCTAGAACCTGAAAGGCAGCGCGAAAATTAGGGCATGAGCGCATTGACCACATCCGGATAATCCGGAATCGGTTCCGGTGAGACCCGGAGAGGCTGGAGAGACTGTTTTGATCTCACTTTTCTTCAGTATCAAGGAAATTTTGATCACATTACAAAACTAGTCATGTGACGGCTCTAACTTTATGGTTTTTCATACACATAACAGCGATAATCCGCAAATGCACCATTGATAGAACTGGTACAAACGCGGCCACTGGAATGTGACATGAAGAAACATGTTTGGAGAACATTCTGAGCATACCATTTCATTACGAATTCCTTCAAGGATACCTCCAGAAACTCCCCCAGGAAATTTCCTTCGGTTTACTACCAGCAAATGTTCCATAGATACATACTAGAATTCCTCTGGAAATTCTCGAAATTTCTCTAAGGATTCCGCCGATAATTACTATATCGATTCCTCCAGTTATTTCTCTAAAGTTTTCCTCCAGTTCTTCCTCAAAAAACTCCTTTAGGAATTTTTCCAGAGTTGTTCCAGCGATTCCTCCAGAAGTCCCAGAATGCCTTCGAATATTCATCCTGAAATGTCTCTAGGGATTCTTCCAAGAATTGCTCAAGGAATTCCTCCAGAGATTCCTCCAGTATTGGTGGAGAAAATCCTCCAGTAATTTCTCAAGGAATTCATCATTTATTCCTAAAAGAATTCCTCCAGGAATTTCTCCAGAAATTCCCATCGAGATTGCTCTAGGAAATCCTCCAGTGGTTCTTTTAGGAATTTCCCGGAAATCACTCCAAAAATTCTTAGGCGATTCCTGAAGGAATTCCTGCAGAAATCCCTCCCGTTCTCCTGGGAAGAATTCCCAGAGATTCTTCCATGAAATACACCACGAATTCTTTCAACAATTTTTCTAAGAGTTCATTCAGGAAATCCTCAAGAAATTCTCCCAGAGATTCCTCCACAAACTCCGACTAGGATCCCTACAGGATATCCTCTAAGAATTCCCGAAGAAATTCATCCAAAATTTTCTACAGGTAATACTCCACGAATTCCTCCAGAAAAACCTTCAAGAATTTCACCAGGGACTCATCCAGGAATGTTTCGAGGGATTCTTCCAGGTACTTCTTTGGGGACTCACCCAGGAACTCTTTCAGAGATTCTTCCAGAAATTCATCCACAGATTCTTTCATTAATTCCCTCGGAGATTCCTGCAGAAATCGCTCGAAAGATTCTTTCAAGTATTCGTCCCGGAATTCCTCACGAAATTCCTCCAGAATTTTTTCAGGAGTGCCTCTAGGGATTCCTCCAGGTATTCGTTAAGGAATTCCTTCAAAGATTGCTCATGAGATTTTCAAGAAATCCCCAAGAACTTCTCCAAAAGCTTCCAAAGAGA
Organism: Aedes albopictus; assembly: GCF_035046485.1. Classification (NCBI taxonomy): domain Eukaryota; kingdom Metazoa; phylum Arthropoda; class Insecta; order Diptera; family Culicidae; genus Aedes; species Aedes albopictus. Next base: position 432,452,420 of record NC_085138.1, read on the forward strand.
TTCCCCAAGGAATTCCTCTAAAAAATCCTTCAGAAATTTTTCCATAAATTCCTCTAGAGGCTCGTCCAGAAATACCTCCAAGGATTCCTTCAGGAATTCCTCCAGGAATTCCTTCAGGGATTCCTCCAAAAATTCCTTCAAGTATTTCTCCAGGAATTCCTTCAAGGAGATTCCTCCAGGAATTCCTTCTGGGATTCCTAAAAGAATTTCTTCCTGGTTTCTTCCAGGAATTCCTTCAAGCATTCCTCCACGAATTCCTTCAGGTAGATTCCTCCAGAAATTCCTTCAAGGATTCCTCCAGGAATTTCTTTTAAGATTTCACCAAGAATTTCTTCAAGGATTCCTCCAGGAATTCATACAAGCATTCCTCCAGGAATTACTTCAAGGATTCCTCTAGGAGTTCCTCCGAAGATTCCTCAGGGAATTCATTCACGGATTCCTCTAGGAGTTCCTCCAAAGATTTCTCTGGGAATACATTCAACGATTCCTTCAGAAATTCCTTCAAGCATTCCTCCAGGGATTTCTCCAGGAATTTCTTCAAAGGTTTCGCGAGGAATTCCTTCAAGGATTTCTCCAGGAATTTCTTCAAGGATTCCTCCAGGTTTTTTTCATTTATTTCTCCAGGTATTGCTTCAAGCATTCCTCCAGGAATTTTTTCAATTATTTCTCCAGGAATTGATTCAAAGATTCCTCCGGGAGTTCTTTCAAAGATTCCTCATGGAATGCCTTCAAGAATTCCTTCAGAAATTCCTTCAAGAATTCCTCCAAGAATTACTTCAAGGATTCCTCCAGGAATTTCTTCAAGGATTTCCCCAGAAATTTCTTCAAGGATTCCCCAGGGAATTTCTTCAAGGATTCCACCAGGAATTCCTTCAAACATTCCTCCACGAATTTATTCAAGGATTCCTCCAGAAAATTCCTCCAAGGATTCCTCCAGAAATTTCTTCAAGGATTACTCCTCGAATTCCCCCAAGGATTCCTCCAGGGATTCCTCATCGGATTCGTTCAGGAATTCCTTCAGGGATCCCTTGAGGAATTCCTTCAAAGATTCCTCTAGAAATTCTTCGAGATTTCCTGATGAAATTGCTGGAGGAATCCTTGAAGGAATTCCTTTAGAAATCCCTGGAGGTATTCCTGGTTGAATCTCTGGAGGAATTTCTGGAGGAAACTCTGGAGAAATCCCTGGAGGATTTCTTAAAGAATTTCCTGAAGGAATCCTTAGCGGAATACTGAATGAATCCCTGAAGGATTTCTTGGAGCAATCTCTGGAGGAATCCCTGGAGGAATTCTTGAAGGAACTCTTGGAGGACTTCCTGCAGGAATTCTTGCAGGAATTCATGAAGGAATACCTAAAGAATGTTTTCAGAGAAATTCCTGGAAAAAATCCTGGAGGAATTTCGAAGGAATTCCTTGAGGAATCCTTGGAGGAACGTCTGAAAGAATTCCTGGGGAAATCCCTGAAGAAATTCGTGGACAAATCCCTGAACGAATTCCTGGAAGAATCCTTGGAAAAATGTCTGTAAGAATTCCTGGAGGAATCCGTTGAGGAGTTTTTGAAGGAATCCCTGGAGGAATTCCTAAAGGAAACCCTGGAGGATTTCTTGAAGGAATATCTGGAGGAACTCCTGGAAGATTTCTTGGAAGAATTCCTGAAGGGATTCTTGAAGGAATCCTTAGAGGAATTGCAGAAAGAATCCCTGGAGGAATCCTAGGTGGTATTTCTGGTTGAATCTCTGGAGGATTTCCCGGAAGAATTCTTGGAGGACTTCTTGGAGGAATTCTTGGAGGGATTTGAGAAGGAATTCCTCAAGAATTCCTTTGAGAAATCTCTGGAAGAATCCCTGGAGGAACCCCGACAGAATTCTTGGATAAATCCTTGGAGGAACGTTTGAAAGAATCCCTGGAGGACTGCCTGTAGGAATTCCTCGAGGAATTCGAGGAGGAATCCCTGGAGAAATTGCTGGAGGAATCCCTGAAGGATTGTCTGTGAGAATTCCTGGAGGTATCTTTAGAGCAATTCCGATAGGAACACCTGCAAGAATTCCTGTAGGTATCCCTGGAGGAATTCTTGGACGAATTCCTGGGGGAATGCTTAGATGAATTCCTGAGTAAATCCCTGGAAGAATGTCTGTTAAAATTCCTGGAAGTATTTTTGGAATCTATAGGTATCTCTGGAGGAATCCATGAAGGAATTCTTGGACGTATTCCTGGATGTCCTGGAAGGAATCCTTAGATGAATTTCTGAGTAAATCCCCGGAGGAATTCCTAAAGGAATCTCTGGAGCAACGCGTGGAGGAAGTCCTGGAGGAATTCCTGGAAGAATGTCTGTGAGATTTCCTGGGGTATCTTTAGAGAAATTCTGGAAGTAATCCCTGGAGTAATTCTTGGAGGAATCTCTGGAGGAATCCCTGGAAAAATTCCTTGAGATATCCGTGGAGAAATTCCTGGAGGAATTTCTGGAGGAATTTCTGGATGAATGTCTGTGAGAACTCCTGGAGGTACCTTTGGAGGAATTCCTTGAGTAAACCCTAGAAGAACTCCTTGAGGTATCCCTAGAGGAAATCCCTGGAGGAATCCTTGAAAGAATCCTTAGATGAATTCCTGAGTAGATCCTTGGAGGAATTCCTGGAGTAATCTGGAGGAATTTCTGGATAAATTACAGAAGGAAGTCCTGGAGAATTCCTGGAAGAATCACAGGAGGAATCATTTTATAAAGTCCTGAAATGATCCCTGGAGTTATTTCTGGAGAAATCTCTCAAGACAATTTTGAACAAATTCCTGGAGACATCATTAGAGGATATCCTGCAGGAATTCCTGGAAGAAACTCTAAAGGAACCTTGGAGGATTTCTTGGAGGAATCTCTGGAGGAATCCCTGGAGGATTTCTGGGACGTACTCTTGCGAAATTCCTGGAAGAATATTTGGAGGAATTCCTGAAAAATTTAGGAGGAATCCCTGGAGGAATTTTTGGAGAAATCTCTGCAGGAATCTCTGAAGAAATCCCTGGAGGAATGCTTGGAGGTATTCGTGAAGGAATCCTTGGAGGAATCTCTGGAGGAACGTCTGGAAGAATTTGTGGAGGAATCCCTGGAGGTATTCCTGGAGGAACCCCTGGATAAATCTCTCGAGGAATCCCTGGAGGAATTCCTAAACGAATCCCTGGAGGAATTCCTAGAGGAATCCCTGAAAGAATGTCTGTGAGAATTCCTGGGGGTATCTTTGGGGGAATTCCTGGAGGAATCCCTGGAGAAATCTCTGAAGGATTCCCTGGAGGAATTCCTGAAGGAATCCCTGGAGGAATTTTAGCAGGAATCTTTGAGAGTTATTTGAAGCAATCCTGGAGGATTTCTTGAAGGAAACCTTGGAGGAATTTCTGAGGGAATCCTTGGAGGAATCCCATCTCTGTCCCATCATACATCCCCCATCTCCTGACATGTTTCTTTATGTCACGTTCCAGTGGCCGCAGGGGGATTATCACCGTAATTGGTATGAAAAACCATAAAGATAGAGCCGTCATATGACTAGTTTGAAAAGTTGGCTCAAAGCGGCCTCTCCAGCCTCTCCGGTTCTCACCAGAATATCTCGATATGGTTAATGTGCTCATGCCCTAATTATCGCGCTGCTTTTCTGGTTCTAGATGAAAAAATATACGGCATTTGAATCGTCGAAACGATCCTCTGCACTAAAATCTTTATATGTACCCTGTGGGCACCTTCCGGAACCGGTTACAGGGGCCCGTGTCCCGAAATGGCCACGAATTAGTCACGGTCTGATTCTTGGAACTTATATCTTTCATTTAAGCCTAAGAGAATGGAAATCGGATCGGACATGGCTTTTTGGGAGCGTGTCAAAGTTATTGGCCATTTTTGACTTCTTTATGCCAAATGTGTTACTTTTTTTGTTGCTCTTTTCCTAGATGTCGCTAAAAGCGGATTATAGCTCGAAAATACTCGTTTTCAAAAGTTAGGAAAAGTCAGAAAATTTCAGGTCTCTAACTTGTTTGGCTACGACACGACAGTCAAATTAATGTGCCAATTGGCCAAAAATGACCCCAATGCAAAAGGAAGGTTGTGCGGAATGCCATCCCTGCGTAGCTATGGTGCGTGTTGCCCATAACCTGTTAGTAAAGACACGTTTGGTTGTGGCCAGATTTGAACAAGGAATGATTTATTGACATTAATAAATTCATGGCTTACTTCAATTCAACAAATTCCCTCCGGAATTACCGAATTCCTACTGGAATTGCCGAATTCCTCCCAGAATCACCGAATTTCCTTCGAAATTCTCACTGGAATTATCCAATTCCCCCGGAATCACCTAACTCATACCGAAATCACCAAATTACTCGCTAAATCATTGAATTGCTTCCGGAATTATCTAAAACCCCCGGAATCATCGAATTCTTAATGGAATCGCCGAATTTCTCAAAGAATCGTCGAATTCCCTCCGGCATTGCCCAATTCCTTCGGAATCACTGAATTCCCTCCGTTTTTCCCACCGGAAACTTCCTATTTCCACCGGAATTACAACCTGAATCACCCGACTCCCTCCGGAATCACTGTACTCCCTCCGGAATTCTCACCGGAATTACCTACTTCTTCCCGGAATAACCAAATTCCTACCGGGATTGCTGCATTCTTCCCGGAATCATCAAATTTCCGCCTGAACCACTGAATTCCCTCCGGATTTCTCATCGGAATTACCTGATTCCCCCTGTAGTTATCTAATTCCCACCGGAATCACTGCATTCCCTCTAGAATCTTCACCGGAGTTACCCAATTCCCCCGGAATCAACTAACTCATACCGAAATCATCTAATTACCCGCTGAATCACTGAATTCTTACCGGAATTATTTAAATCCCCCGGAATCGCTGAATTTTCCCCGGAATCATCGAGTTCCTACTGGTATCACCGAATTTCCCACAGAATCACCGAATTCCCTCCGGGATTCTCACCGGCATAACCAAATTTCCCCGGAATCACTGAATTCCCCCTCCGCAATCCCCAAATTTCCACCGGAATTCCATCCTGAATCACCTGATTCCCTCCCATTCTCCACAGAATTTTCACCGGAATTACCCAATTCCCCCGGAATCACCAAATTACCCCAGAATCACCTACTTCCTACCGAAATCGCCAAATTAACCGCAAAATCACTGAACTCTTTCCGGAATTCTTACCGGAATTACCTAGGGAATTACCCCTAATTCCCCGAAATCACCGAATTCTCCTTGAAATCACTGAATTTCCCCAGAATAGCAGAATTCCTACAGGAATCGCCGAATTTCTCCCAGAATCATCAAGTTCCCTCCGGCATTTTACCTGGTTTCCCCGGAATCACTGAATTCCTTCCGCAATTTCCTCCGGAATCACCTAATTTACCCCAGAATCACTAAACTCCCTCCGAAATTTTCATCGTAATTGCCTAATTTCCCCCGGGAATCACCGAATTCTTACCGGCACCGCTGAATTCCTCCCGAAATGAACCAAATTCCGCCAGAACCACTGAATGCCCTCCGGGTTTCTCACCAGAATTACCTGATTACCCCGTAGTCATCTTATTCCACCGGAATCACTGTCGAATCACAGAATGCTAGACCCCTCCCCCACCAGATTTACCAAATAATCATTGAAGTTGCCGAATTTCCTCCGCCTTCGCCGATTTCCCACCACCAAATTTCCCCCGGAATCCTCCTCCATTCGACTCTTCACCCCAGAGAATTTGTAGAGAACTTCGTACTTACTTGAAATATTTTTCAGGAACAGGTATTCGCCTTCTCGCAGGATCATGCCGGTATCATCCACGGCCGGCACATATTCCGCCAGATTTACCGATTTCGTTTCCATTTTATGTTTTATTTTAATATTTTCTCCTTTGAAAAAAGAACCGCAGCGGATCAGACGCGAACAACAAACGCAACAGAACGCAACAAGCTAGTCAAACTGTCAAACCCGTCAAACCAGACCTCAAACTCACGCACACCATTGCAGTGATTAATCGCAAACCTGAAAACGTTTCTTTATTCAGAGTTCGGGTTGGAACTGACCCAGGTTCAAAAAGAAAAACGGCATTCGGCTTGCGGTTGAAATTACTATGAGCCATTTTACGAAGTGACAACAATGTTGATTCGCGAATACGAAGTTGTCGAATGTGCGTGAAGGTTTACGTGAGAAAAAACGAGAGGGAAATATTTTTTGCTTTTTTTCACGCACATTCTGACAGTTCCTTACGAGGTTTTTCATTAGAGCGACAAAGAGTTGGAATCTCTTTTACCTTCGTAGTCGCGAATGTTGATATCGATTTTCACGGGTTTGGACGCTATCTCCTGCTAAAATTTTATTCATAATAACGGCTCGTAAAATGGACTATTCTGCAGGATCAATTTAAATATATACATCGCCACTAAATTTGTGTAGACTGAGTTTCGCTTCAATTCAACAGATAAAAACTGTCAATTTTATAATTGACCCGATTTACAACTAACCCTTTACACTGAAATTAATTTTGTTGTGAAAACTAACTGAAAGACGGCTTGCGGTAATGACCAGCATAAAAATGATTTCAAATTTACCATGGCAAAAAAGGTGATCATCGTCCAACAAACGCTTGTTGTCTGCGTTTTGTTCCCTCTCATATCAACTCGTTCTATAGAGATAAGTGACATTTCATCACACGAACACTAGCGCAAATTTTTCCTCACACAAAAGTGCACGCCGATTCAAAGGCTATTCAGATTGCATATGCAAATATTATCCAATCGATTTGGGTAAAACGGGTAAATAATGATAAAACTAACGTCCGGGGTAAGAGTGCAAATATTTTCCTCGCAGTTTCACAACTACATCTACAAAAAAGGCACGCATACATTTGAACGTGATTACCTCTATAGCCGAGTGGTAGCATGCGAGCCAGTTGATCTCAAGCTTGTTGGTTTGGACCCAGTTGCCAACAGATTTTTTGATTAGCGGGGTAACATTGATTGGCTTGACCGACCTCATGAAATGTTCATGGATCATTTCCAGTATGCTTCATTTTAAGTTTTTTACACTTTTCATAAGTCTTATTTTATGAAGTTTGTCATAATCAACACAATGAATTTTCATGAGGTATTCTTATGGCTTCCATAATATTTAAAGAAAAAGACAATTCACACCGTCTTCAGCCCGCACAGACTGAACACATTACTTACACTAGACAACGGACGAGACACAGAACACCCAGTGGCCCAGTGATGAATTTTTCGTTTGACGAACAGTTTCCACCGACTGGAGCGGGAATCGAACTCACACTTCGAGGCTTACGATATGCCTAGACGACTGCCGTCGCTAACCACTCGGCCACGAAGCCCACAAAATAATATTTAGTTATAGCAAAAGTTCATAAGGTGTTTTGATGAATTTCGTTATTATATTCGCTGGGTGAACTAAATCGATATCCCTGATTTCGAATATGCTGTCCAAAGTCATACAAATTATGTGCTTTTTTTGTCACTGTCAAACCGTCTAAACTAATAACGCCTTAAGGTAGGCAAACTTTTAGGGAATTGAAAACCTTCTTTTAATAAATCGTATATTTCATCAACCCGGTTACGGTCGAGTCGTGTACTGAGTACACGCACCATGAAAAAAGCACATTTGTGGTACACAGTGAGCGTGGTGTCGCTGAGGGTGGCTGAAGACGCGACTGTTCGAGGGTTAAAAAGGATCACTTTCGTAGTGTGCCGCGCTTGTTGATGAGAGTGAACATTTTCGCTCCCGTCGTTTATTTTTAGTTTCATTTTTATCAAATTTTCCATTTTCCTCAGTATTGAATGTTTTTGATTCCTGTATAAAAAGGACCAAAAATTTTGTTTTGGGACTGAATCACCTTCCTCAGCGTCATGCTCAAACTACTATTCTTATATAAGATGATGGTAACAATTTTCGAGCTTTCGGATATGGATGGGATAGTTCATTTTTTCAAAATTGATTCATAAAGTTACACTCATAGCACAATTATGGGTTAGGTACCTACTCAAGAAGCAGTCATTTCATAATCGATTTTCACACAGAAATAACATTTACATTATTTTTATTTTGCATTCTTATCATTGAAACTCCTTTTTATTGTTTTATATAAAAATCTGCTGAAAATTACTAAAAAGTTGATGAATAATAATGAAAACTACATTAATGGGCCAAAATTGGCTGTGTAACAATTATGGGTCAACTTGTTGTCTACCTATTATTTATTTAGTTACTCAAGTTTTATCTATTTTGTTAATGAATTATCATTTATTCTCGTTAGATCAACTATAGTAGAATCTAATGCTGGTCTCAAATCTCTTAACGAAGCGTGTTTTCATGATTTGAAATCAATTTTTCAAAATTGGGACCAAATCTCCATCCACCCACACCACCGATAAACGCCTAAAAGTATGCAATGTATATGTACGCAGAGCTCTCAATTACATATATGCTGCACAAAAAGTCACCCATAATTGCGTGATTTTCACGCAGCAATAATGAGTCACTTTTTGTCTGAAATTAGCTTTAATTAGCTGCAATCACATTAGTTTCCACATTAGGAACACAAATTTTACCTTTGTTCTGGTGGCGATACCATTTCGTACTTGAAAATCACTAAAGATCACTTTTACAGAGCTTACGAAAGCAGCGCACGCACTTTATTCACAATCGAAGCGTTACTTTGACAGATGGTTTTGCACCGAACAAAAGTTTTTGAAAATTTGTATGTTATTATTGGAAATACTGTTACATGGGAAAATATTAGGAAAATTTGCTGAAAAACTATGAAAGATACCCCATTTTACTGTACATTTTTGGTTTACCCTTAAAGAATCTAATTGCTATAACTATTACAAGTTCAAGCTTCTATGTTGCAGGAGCTAGAGAACGTATTCTACGAGAAAGGCACTATCACCGCTAGGTGGATTAATCTGGGTTTTTTTTAGACGGTTTGTTTTTACACGGGACGTATCCCCCGTGTAAAAAAAGACCTTAGTGTTTTCACGAGTTGAAAAGTACGCAACAAGTTCAGCTTCCGTTTTGTCTGCAACAAAAAATTTCGAGATCATGTCATTATCTGTTACCAGTAGAGATAAAGAGTAATCGTCGCACCTTCTTTGTTGCTTGTTTTGTGCCTCTTTTGTCTGACAATTCTCTTCACTGAATTATTCCAATTATTGCTTCTCGTGGAGCCTCGTAGCCGTGCGTTAGGGTCACCAAGCTTATAATCGCACCATGCTATGGGGTGAGGGTTCGATTCCCGCTTCGGGCGTTGAAACTTTTCGTGAGAATAGTTTCTTCCCCGTTTCCACTGGTGCATGCTCCGTTGTCCGTTGTCTAATGTTAAGTTTAAAACAGTCTGTACAGCCGAAAGCTGAAGACGTTGTCCGTGTCTTTTTTTTTTCTACAAAAAAAACTAATGTAGGAGTTCTCCTGGAACTGTTTGAGAAATTTTCCTACATGCTTGTAGGGGTTCCTTCTAGAACTACTTTAGACAGTTTTCAAGACTTCACTCAAGAGCTGCAACAATGACCTATTTCAAAAACTAAAGGAGTTGATTTTCCAAAAATGTGTCTCACTGGTCTCCACAGTCACCTAGTTTTCAAAGAGACTTATTCTCAAATTCCTTTCAAAGTTCCGTGATTCATTAGGCAATTGTTTATAGTTTTTTCCTGCAACTATCTCGAGATTTTCTCAAGAAATTGATTTTGTAGTTTTTTTCAGGACACGTTAAAAGAATACTTTTTCTATTTATTGCCCCTAGAGTTTTTTCTTAAAATTTATATGGAATTTCGCCCCCTGAACTAGGCATTCCTCTATGAATTTTATTCACAAATCTCGCTCAAAACGTCTATCAGCTTTCCATGGGAGTTCCAGAGGGTCTCCGAGGCATTTCAGGGGGTAACATAAGATCTCAAGGGTACTTCAAAGAGTTTCAGAGGCGTTTCAGAGTTTCAGGGCTCCAGCGGGACATGTAATCTCAGAGGTAATTCAAGGAGGTCCCAAGGAGTTTCAGGGGATACCATGAGGTCACAGAGGCGTTCAAGGGGGTCTCAGATTCGTCTCAGGGGCATTTCAGGGAGTCTAAGCGGCGTTTCAAGGGCCTTTCAGAGGAAACAAACCATCATCGTTTTTCGAAAACTTGAAAGCAGTTTTCTCTCTTAAAATCCAACCGATTGCAATAAAAACTTATCACTGAATAGAGTCACCATCTGGATAACAGTGAAATCTTTTTCAGTTACTAATTTGTGAATTTGGATAAAACAACTGCTTTTGAATAGTTGATGATTGCTGATGACTGAATGATGGTTCCTTGAGCCTTCAAGCTTCTGAAACCTTCTGAAACGTCCCTGAGGTCCTTGATATGCCCTGAGGTCTCCCGAAACCCCTCTGAAACCTTTTGGAACATATCTGGAATACCGTGACACTTTTCAAAGCCTCCCTAACCCACCCTGAAACGCTCCTGAAACCCACTAAGACCCACTGAAATCTCCTGAGACATCATGGTATCTCTTTAAACCCACTGGGACACCCTGAAAACGCCCCTGAACTCTGTACAACACCCTTGAGGCGTCCTGAAATGCCCCCGAGTCCCACTGCAACATCTGGAATTTATCTGGAACACCCGGGACCTTTTGAAGTGTCTCAAAGGCCCTCAGGAACACCCTGAGGTCCTCCAAAACACCCCTAGCCCCCCCCGGGAACTTCCCTGAATTCCTCTGAGATATTCCAAAGCGTTTCTAAGACCTGCTGAACTCCCTGACCCTCTCTGAGGCAACCCTGATATCCTCTCAAATGCCCCTGAGACCTCATGGCATACCCATGAAACTCCCTCGATACTCTCCTGAGATCTCCTGGAACCTTTTTGAAAAACTTTTGAGTTCTCAAGTGACCCCCTGAAACCCTGTGGGGCCATTTGAAACGTCAATCTGAGATTTCCTGGTACTTGCTAAAACCACCATAAACGCACGTAAGACTTCCTGAAACGCCCGGAGACCCATTGCAGCGTTCCTGAAACCCCCAAGAACTCCCTGAGACCACTTGAAGTGCCCATGAGGCCCCATGGAACCCCCTTGAGACCTACAGAAACGCCCCTGAAACCCCAAAAGACCTTCTTGCAGTCCTCTATCAACCCCCTGAAATCCTCTGAGATGACCCTGAGATCTCCTTAAATGCCTCTGAGACCTCTTGCTACCCTCTGAAACGCCCATAAGATATCCTGGTACTCCCCTAAAACCCCCTAAAACACCCCTGTGATCTTCTGGAACTTCCCTGGAGCATGAGAAACGTCCCTGAAGGTAACTTGGAGGCCACATGAAACACTCCTGAGACCCCCTGAAGCACCCTCGAGATCATACCAAAGTCGTGAGAGACCTGTGAGCACGTGGTGAGTGGAATGAGTGTAATTTATACTCACCTCGTGGTCGCAGCTCTCTAACGATTTCTGTTTGCGTGTGCGACTCTTACATTGTTCGACTAACTTTTAGATAAACTACAATGCAAAAGTTCTTCGAATACCGTTTTTTAATTTAACTGAGATAATAGCAAGTGAGTATAACTTTCTGCATGTGAGTATTCCCAACACTGCTCGAAACTCTCTGGAACTCCCGCTGAGATCCCTTGAAGCACCTCTGAGGCCACATAGAACCCCCCTGAGACGCCCTGAAACACCTTTGAAACCCGTTCGGAACGCCTGAAACGCCCATGAGGCCATCTGGATTTTCTCTAGCACTCCCTGAGACCTTCGAAGCGACCCTGACCCTGAGACCCTGAGGGCTCCTGGTACTCCTTGAAACCCCTGGGGCCCCTTTGAAACGCCCTGGTCGCAGATTCCATAGTAACCGCCATTACCTCATAATTCTTTTGAAGCGTCATCGAAACATATCGAAACACCCTTAAAAGGCTCCTGAAATCCCCTGAAATAACAACCCGAAACGCTTCTGAAACCCCTTGGAACCTCCTTTTTGGGGTTCTCTGGGAACTTCCTGGAAACTTCTCTGTCTCCATCTCCAATCTCCAGGAGCAAGTTAGTTCTCGCGAGCTTTGTTTCCTCATTAAAGCCCTTTTTAATTTATGCGGAAAACCCCCTCTTTTTATTAATTTATTCCATTTTTATGCACCTCAACCCCCACCACCCACCCAATGTGCATGCAAAGAGGTTGCAGTGCAGGTCCGTGGGTAGCAAAGGCTGTAAGGGTTTTTTTTTTGAAATTTCGGTAAAATGTGGAGGGGCGTCTAGTTTCAAGAGCTACGGCAATGCACAGTGTTCGAAATCGATGATTTTGCGATCAAAATTAAATAACTTTTTTAGGTTGGTTCTAGAGGTTTGGCGTTTTCCACGAAGTTTTTCTGCATGGTAAAAGGCGTCTTCTGATAAAATGTAATTAATGATTAATCCCCCTAGAACTGAGATAAAATTTTTATTTAAAAAAAAAATTAGAGGTTTGACATCTTTGACAAAGTTGTAGCTCATAATAAGAGAAAAAACTTCGTTGAACATGTCAAAGCTCCACCTTTTACGGTTTTCGAGATATGGAGCGTTTTGTGCGAAGTACCCCTAAAACTAGTTTTTTTCAATGTAGCTTTAGCAAATAAAATCCTACAGTTTTGTGACCTTCCACAAACTTGTTCAGGACTTCAAAATACACATTTCTTTCGAAGATATTAAGTCATTATATCTTAAAACAAAAAAGTTATAGGCGAATTTATCATATTTTAAGATGTACCTTAACCTTAAGTAAGTATTTCCGGCGCGAAATGGCGCAGATGGCTCAGTAGTTGAAAGATTAGACTTTTTACTATCTCTTGAGGATGGAAAACCTCGTGGGCAATAGTGGGAAAGTTGTTTTAAATATGTGTGACTTCGTGGTCGTGCGGCTAGTGTCACCAGGCATTTAGTCACATCATGCTAGGAGCGCGGGTTCGATTCCCGCCGCAGCTGTCAGGAAAAGTTTTCGGCTGTGCCACTGGGCGTTGCATGCTAGTCCGTTATCTAGTGTCGTGCTTCCTTCAAAGAGCGAATATCTCACTGGAAGTACTAAACGTGTCCATGTCTTTTAAAAACAAGGCAAAAACTTTCCAAGAGTTTAACTGGTAAATCATTAGAATTTTCTCTGGCTTTTGAAAGGAAATCTTTAGGGGATATATAAAGGGCTACTGGGTTTTAATAAAATGTTCCTTTAAAAATTCCCGGAAGAGTTTTCCCGAGCAGTTCTTCCAGGAGTTTTCCAAGGAGCTGCTCGAAAAGATGATTAAATTTTTTAGTCATTTCCCCAGGTGTTCCTCAATGAAGTTCTTGAAAGGCTCCAATAACTTGTCCACCATTTCAATTGGAAGTTTTTCCAAGGATTTGGAAAAAAATCTCAAATAAACTCAACATTTTCAAATACTTCCTCTGAAAAAGCTACTGAAGCTTTCCAAAACCAAATATTTAATTATAGTCGCTGACGTTTCGGTTGGCTATTGGACCTTCCTTAGGGCCTAAAAGTTATTTAAACTTATTGACTCAAACTACATAATTTAAAACATCGAACACAACTCACTCGATATACAAATCAACAACTTATAGGTGATTCAGGGGATTCTCTTAATTTCGTCACCTCGGTAAACACCACTTAGTCGCTTCTATTCTATTCTATTCTACTCTACTCTACTCTACTCTACTCTACTCTACTCTACTCTACTCTACTCTACTCTACTCTACTCTACTCTACTCTACTCTACTCTACTCTACTCTACTCTACTCTACTCTACTCTACTCTACTCTACTCTACTCTACTCTACTCTACTCTACTCTACTCTACTCTACTCTACTCTACTCTACTCTACTCTACTCTACTCTACTCTACTCTACTCTACTCTACTCTACTCTACTCTACTCTACTCTACTCTACTCTACTCTACTCTACTCTACTCTACTCTACTCTACTCTACTCTACTCTACTCTACTCTACTCTACTCTACTCTACTCTACTCTACTCTACTCTACTCTACTCTACTCTACTCTACTCTACTCTACTCTACTCTACTCTACTCTACTCTACTCTACTCTACTCTACTCTACTCTACTCTACTCTACTCTACTCTACTCTACTCTACTCTACTCTACTCTACTCTACTCTACTCTACTCTACTCTACTCTACTCTACTCTACTCTACTCTACTCTACTCTACTCTACTCTACTCTACTCTACTCTACTCTACTCTACTCTACTCTACTCTACTCTACTCTACTCTACTCTACTCTACTCTACTCTACTCTACTCTACTCTACTCTACTCTACTCTACTCTACTCTACTCTACTCTACTCTACTCTACTCTACTCTACTCTACTCTACTCTACTCTACTCTACTCTACTCTACTCTACTCTACTCTACTCTACTCTACTCTACTCTACTCTACTCTACTCTACTCTACTCTACTCTACTCTACTCTACTCTACTCTACTCTACTCTACTCTACTCTACTCTACTCTACTCTACTCTACTCTACTCTACTCTACTCTACTCTACTCTACTCTACTCTACTCTACTCTACTCTACTCTACTCTACTCTACTCTACTCTACTCTACTCTACTCTACTCTACTCTACTCTACTCTACTCTACTCTACTCTACTCTACTCTACTCTACTCTACTCTACTCTACTCTACTCTACTCTACTCTACTCTACTCTACTCTACTCTACTCTACTCTACTCTACTCTACTCTACTCTACTCTACTCTACTCTACTCTACTCTACTCTACTCTACTCTACTCTACTCTACTCTACTCTACTCTACTCTACTCTACTCTACTCTACTCTACTCTACTCTACTCTACTCTACTCTACTCTACTCTACTCTACTCTTTTTTATCTTTTATCTTTTATTTTACTAAAGATTAAAGATAAAAAAGGAAAGGAAATCTCTAAGGAAAATCCGAAGGAACTTCTGGGAGGATGTTTCAGTAGATTATTTTATAATTTCCATAACAAAACCCTGATACAACTCTTGGAGCTCCTAAAGGCGTTTCTAGTGAAACTCTTGTAGGAATTCCTATCGAATTCAAGAATAAGTACCTAGAGGAACTTTTAAAGTCATTGTTCGAGGAACAATCCTGAACAAACCCCTGAAGATAGTTTTGCTGGCATTTTAATGGATATAATGGAACAAAGTTTGCAAGAGAAATTGCGAAGTATTAATGCAATTATGGGAGAAATATTTCCATGTATTAGTGGAAACAAAATCCCAAGAGAAGTACTTAAGTAGTAGAACTTAGGGAGCTTTGATAATATTCCAAATTATTTTCCTTGAAATCTATCGCATTCCACCCACGTAGACTTCAATAAAAATGCCCATCAAATCTGATAAAAAATAACAAATGGACCAAATCCCTGCTCCATCCAGGACATCAGCCATCAATTGGATCTGCACCTCAGAAAAGGATTATAAATGTTAATTAAAATACCTACATCCCTTCTATAGACCAGACCGTCACATTCTTTGCGGCAGGGCATATTTTTTGGTTCGGATTCGTGGAAAACAACTTCCACCACCGACCGCTACTACATTTTGGCAGGTACACATATGAGACCGAAGAGCCTTATCTTGTTGCATATTTTCTCCCGTCAACTGCAGCAGCGAGCGCATGCATGACGTGCACCGGAATGTGAAACGATTCCCAATTGAACCACTGCCGTCGCCCGCTGCTTGCTGGTGGTATATCTACTGACAGAAAAAAAAAAACGATGGGAGACATAACACCCAACAGACAGGATACCGCACAGATCCACTAAAAGATCAAATAATCTCACAAAAATGCACTCGTCCGTCGTCGTCCTTCGCTGGCCTGGATGCTGCTGGCTGGTCGCGCCCACTGCATTGCACTGCACTACACTGTCCGACGTTCGTTCGTTGCATACATGTATGAAAAGTCATATTCCGAAACACATTGGGACTGGGCTGTAGTACTGAACGAACATATCAGGATCAGGACGAGAGAAGTCCCAGCAGCCGGACCTTCGTTTTGCAATTGTGTATCTGTTCTGCATATAGGACGAGCTCTCCCTGTCCACCCTTGAGGTACAGTGTGGGACAAACTTTTGATAGGGCCAAAGTCAACAATTGTCGAATTGTTACAAAATGATCAGTGCATTCAAAGTCTATTGTTCGGTGAAGAAAGTCAATGAATCTTAGTTAGCAGTTTGCCATTTTAAATTCTCCTCTGAGTTGACCAATCCTGCTTTTCAGTCTTCATTCCTTCACTGCCTATTTTTTACAGTTCACTGATCACTCTTCACTGCTCACTCCTTCTTACTCTTCACTGCTCACTTCTCTCTACTTCACTCTCATTACTGTTCATTCTTCACTGCTTACTTTTCACTTTTCACTGTTCATTTCTCACTACTCACTTCTCACTCCTCACTCTTCATTGTTCACTCCTCACTTCACATCTCATTCTCTGCTGACTTGCCACTGACTGCTCACTTGCCACTTCTGACTACCCCACACTCTGCACCCTTCACAGGTTACTCATCACAGTTTTGGCAACACGCTCGAACATCATCACCATGAGTTTGGTTCATTCAAATTGCCCGTTCTTGGGCAATGAGAAAGCGGACTCTCTGTCTAAGGTAGGTATCAAACTAAAAAATATTTACAGGCATCGAATATCCTTTGACGATTTCTTGCGTTGCACCGTCAGGAGAATTTGATCGGTTGGCTTAGAGAAGTGTTGGCCGGATTTGGTTTACATGGTTCTCATTTATCAATTTTTTAACGTGTTGATGTTAGAGTTTGATTGTCGGTCGGGTCCTGATTCGTTGTCTACCATTGAATTTTGTTGGTCGTCCTGTCTCCCATCGTGCGTATTTTTATGAATATTCGTCAATTTTCGGACAGATCCAATATCAAACTAAACTTTGCCTCACCACTGTAAATACCATTTTCCAGTATCCCGTACATGACGGTAGTCATACGGGGCCCGGAACTGTCGCTGGATCAAAATTTATTTACGCTTCGATGCATCGACACGGTAGACCAACATTGGACCGCATCAACCGACATCGGAATGGACAGCTCTGTGGTGTGTGAGAGTCCCGCTGTTGCTGCTGCTGGTGCTGGCTGCTCAACTCACTGATGACGACGGCCTGGCCTGCAGTTTGTTCTCTGGCTGGTGTGATGCTATCTCTTCATACAAACTGTCACAAAGCGGAACGAGAATGTCCTCCTCCGACCGAAGTGTGATGGCGGTGGCCACCAAATGCGGATGAAAAAAAAACTGATTCCACCACAGAACCAACATGCCGGGGAAAATCATCTAAACAGATTATGGCATGCTTTTTTTTTCTCGCTGACCTGCATTTCAACTGGATCCCTTTCATAATGAATGATAAGAGGAAAATATGCGCGGGTACCCGCGGAAGGATGTGCTATTTGCCAGGCAGGGCTAATTGGCTTACATGCACAGCTCATATCGCGTCGGAATATAATTGGCGCTTAATCTGGGTTGATGTTTCTGATACGGAAATTTGAGTTAAGTTTGAGGGTGTCCATGGCAAAATTTGCTGAACAAAATAGCTTCAAAACTTACTACACATAATTGAGACTTGAAGAAAATAACTGCATTTAATAGCAGTAATAATCGCTGGCAAGAAAAGATAAGTTATCCTGAGCGTGAGCGCATGTTGGGTATAAGATCAGTTTATAAAGTAGAAAATTTTCAGAGAAGATTACCTTTCAACAACCTAACAAACTCTAATCTACCGTTTACTCGTCACAATTATCTGACAGAAATCCGATAAGGACTGAGTAGTCTATCCTTGCGTCCTACTTATGCTAAGCAGTATGCTTTACTATTCCTTTAGAGCTTTTAGTAGAACTTGTTACTTCAGACTCTAGTTTAATTTAAAAACACTTCACTAATACTTCACTTTTGCAAAAGAAAATAAAAAATGAACAACTCTTTTAAAGAAAAACTAGAAAGGACGAGCAAATTCCTTTTAATTCTACTACTGTGCTTATCTTCGGACAGATAGGCCTATTTCGTCTGTGACTTACAGTCGAGCACTTGACACTGAAGAAGTCTGTAAGTCACAGACGAAATAGGCCTATCTGTCCGAAGATAAGCACAGTAGTAGAATTAAAAGGAATTTGCTCGTCCTTTCTAGTTTTTCTTTAAAAGAGTTATTCATTTTTTATTTTCTTTTGCAAAAGTGAAGTATTAGTGAAGTGTTTTTAAATTAAACTAGAGTCTGAAGTAAGCAGTATGGTTTGTGTTAAGTCAGGCCTTCCTGTACTCAGAGCTACACCTACCATATTCATGGTGGTTTTCCCGGGTCCGTTCAGAAGAGGAAACGTTATACCTCCTTGTCCCTGGAGTGAACCTGCAGCTGGTGGAGAGAGTTCCGGTCAGATACTCGGCGGTACCTGGGCAGAAGAGAATTACGAAGCAATGGCAAAGGCAAAGTTTTATCATTAACAATAAATTACTAAATGGTAAGATTTGTCATTGGTTTGTTTGAAATATGTGTCATGAGGGCAAAAATAATAATTGACATTGTTCGATGAAACAACTAAAGAATATAATATTTTGACATTGCAATGGCAAACTAAGAACAAAAACAATATGGTTTGAAATTGCAAAATAAACCATTATCCGTCTGTAAAAAAAACGGAGCATAATTAATTCCCAAAAGAAGGCGCAATATAGCGACCGAAACGTCGAATGACAGCTTAAGAATCCGTTTTTTAATTATTCCTCCAAAGACTGAACGCCATATCTCCCAACATAGTTATCAACAGTCGAAATTCGAATAAATAAAACAAGTTTTGTTATCATGTTGGTACTGAAGTTACAACAAATGTTAATATAATTTTGATATGAATATTCACATGGAAAAATCTTTACATCATAATTATATCAACTTCTGTTATTTCTAATACCAGTTATGACAATTTTGTTATGATCTTGTTATGTGCTTCTGGTTGGGATTCTTTTGTTTTTGGTTTGCCATTCATCTCTACCTGGGTAGCACTCCTTCTCTTGGTGCTCATCGATTTACTTGCAGACGTTCCTTTTTCTTTGAGATTTTTCCTCTTTCTTACTCACTCTCCTGAAACAACACGAAAAAGAGAAGTATGGAAAGGGGTTCCGTGGCACCCCTTTGCATTCCGCTCTTTCTCACGTTTATCAAGGAGAAAGAGTGAGAAAAAAAGCTAGATTCGCCAATGAAGCTCTATTAAGATTCTTTCAAATAGTTCTTCCAGCGGTTTTTTATAATTCCTTCAGAATTTTCGTAAATGATTTCTTTAGAATATCTTCCAAAGTTTCCTTCAAAAATTCCTTTAAGGATTCCATAAGAGAATTTTCCAGGGATACATTGAAAAGTTTAGTTAAAGTTTTATTCAGAAATTCATAAAGGGATTTCCTCAGAAATTTCGTTCAGTTTAGAAAATCTTCTATAAATTCCTTTCGGAATAGCAGAATTGCAGATAGTATTCCAGGAAATCATTTATAAAATCTTCCAAGGATTCCTTCCAAAGTTTTTCCAGGGAATCTGTAGGAAATTTCTCCTATACATCCTTCAGATAAGCCCTTAAGAATTTCTTGAGAAATTACACCAAAGATTCGTTTGGGAATTTTTCTATGGATACCTTCTGAAACTTCTCCTGGAATTACTTTCGAAATTCTTCTAGTTAATCATATAGAAAATCGTTCTGATTTCTTCATATTTTGTTTTCTAGAAGTTTCGGAATGTGTAGCCCAAGGCTGGATCATCTTCTTATTCAGCAGTTCAGTTTTAGAGATTGTTTCAGAAATTCTTCTAGCCAAGAATTTTTTTGAGTAAACGCTGTTTTTTTTAAGAATTTGAAGAGGTATATCTTCGCGAACTCCTCCTGAGATTTCATCTGGAAGTTTTTCAGTGATTCCATAACAAATATCCGTAGCAACGTCTCCAGAAATCACGACAAGGATTCATCAAGAAAATTCACTCTGCAAAAATTCTCCGCGGGATTCTTGCATTACTACTTTTGATGATTCTTCAGATATTCCTGCAGAAAATCATACTGAGAGTCTTTCTGGAGCTCACCCCAGAAATTCCTTCATCATTTACCCAAAGTTGTTCTTCTTCTTTGTGGCCCCTCTTCATCTTAGTGTTCTCTGAAAATTTCCACAGATATTAATTGAAGGGCTTTTTTTGTCTGCCATTGCAAGAATTTTGAATATTGTGAGGCAATCGAACCCGTCATTTTCGGATTGGCAATCCCCAAAATTATCTTTAGTTTTTCCCCACGGATTAAAAAATTTCTTGAAATTTATTTCCTAGAAATATCTAGACCATCCATTCCATGACGAATTTCTTAAGAGGTTTTTCAGATTTCTCAAGGATTGAAAAAAATCTTCAAGGTACTATATGAAGGATTTTCCCAGAACTCGTCTAAAGTTTCTCAAAAAAGTTTTTTGGAGCTCCACCAAGCGTTTCCAAAGAAGTTTCCTCAGGTATGCATCTAGAAATTTGTTCAGAAATTCCTCCTGAGATAACTTCAGGAATATTCCATTAAAACTACTTTCAGGAATTGTACAGGATAAGATTGGAGTTTTTTTTTCAAAAATTCTTGCAGAGATGTTTTTTTGGAATCTCCTTCATATCGACACCAACATTTCAAAAGAGCGTAACTGCTTTTGCAA
The DNA here is from genome assembly GCF_035046485.1 of Aedes albopictus. NCBI lineage: Eukaryota > Metazoa > Arthropoda > Insecta > Diptera > Culicidae > Aedes > Aedes albopictus. Next base: position 432,473,101 of record NC_085138.1, read on the forward strand.
CCAATGCCTTCTCACAGAGCTGTGGATCGTATTTCATTCATCTCACGCAATTCACATCCATTAACCGAAAGAGGAGGATTATATCTTTCTATTTGTGCTAGTGGATTGCTCGAGAGGGATGGGATGCTCTCCACAGCTTTGTGAGAAGGCATTGGATGTAAATGCAGTTACGCCCTTTAGAAATGTTGGTGCCGATATAGAACTTAACCTTCCGGCACTACAGGTAAACAAAATTGTGCGTTACCTAAATTCACAACAAAACGACCGTTTTCGTCCACTTCTTTCAACTTAATCAGATACCTCATTGCGTGAACTTGCTGTTAACAGTGATTATTGTGAAGATTAGTCGGATAGTTGATTTTGAACGAGTTTACTGCACCTCAGAAATTCTTCTTCTTGGATTCCTCTTAAAAAATCCTTCAGATGTGTCTTCAGATATTTCTTTTTCTACCGAAAGTATCCCAGGGAGTTTTTGAGAAATTCTACAAGAAGTTCCTTAGGAGAAATACCTTTAGGAGATTATCTCGGAAGATAAATCTGAAATTGATTTATAAATTACTCTAGATTTTCAGAAAATCCTCTAGCAATGACTCTTGTGAAGCAAGTCTTCTACGGTTTCTTTTTGATAATTTGCCTAGAATATCTTCCATAAACTGCTTCCAAAATTTCTTTTGAATTTTTAGAATATGCACCAGAAATTAATCAAAGAACTACTCTATAAAACCTCAAAAGTACATCCAAAGTTTCTTTCAGAAGTCCGCACGAGAAATCTTTCGGGAAATCATGCATGGATTTATTCAGAAATGTTAAGAAATTGTTTCAGAAAATCTAGCGTTAAGAATTCATCCAAACATTTCTCTTAAATTTTTTCGAGAAAATCTTCAGCAATTCTTCCAAGTTTCCTTCATAAATTCTTCCAGGGATTTCATAAGAAATTTGTCTGGAGATTCTTCCAGAAATTGTTCATTACATTTAATGAATTTGTCCAAAGATTCCTTGAACAAATCTTATATGGATTCCTTCCAAAATTGATCCATGGATTCCTTTAAAAATTACCCCAGGGGTTCAGTCTTGAAATCTGTTTTTTTTTTTCAAAAATTCCTCTACTGTTTTTTTTCAGAAATTCTCTAAAGCTTTCTTCAGATATCCCCTCAAAAAAAATATCTCCATGAAATCTTTTAGGTTCCATAGGTTTTTTCTGAAACTCCGCCAGGAAGAACTTTAGAAAATTATCTTGAAATATTTTAGGAAACCCTTCGGGAATTTCTCTAGGAATTGATTCAGTAATTCTTCCTAATATTCTTTCTAGAGGAAACTTAGAAATTTGTACAGATAGTTTTCAAAGAAATTCACCATTGATTTTTACAGAGATCGCTCCCTGGACCCTATTGTAAATTCCCGCAGGAGTATGTCCAGGAATTTCTTAAAGGATTCAATTAGAAAATCCTGCATGAATTCCTCCAAAGATTCTTACATTATTACTTTCAGTGATTCAGGAAGGAGCTCTTTCAGGAAAATTCCTCAAGGGTTTCTTCCAGATATCCCTCTATGTTTTCCCGGAAATATCTCCGGAATTTTCTCTAAGGATTGTTCTATGATCATCTCCACGGATTCTTTATGAAATTAATTAATTTTTTTTTGTAATTTTACGGGAATTCCTTTAGAAAAAAATTTCTTCTTTTTTCTAGGGATCTTAGCAGAAGTATAAGTCTCTGACGTGTCTCCGGAGTTTCCTGCTGCAACGCTCCAGGAAAACTTCTAGAAAATGTTCCAAGATTTCTACAGTAATTTTCCCAAAACTGCCTCAATTAACTTTGCTGGGAATTCCACCAAGGGTTTCTACAAATTTATCTTCAGGAGGTTTATCAGAAAATCCTCCTGGGATTCAAAAAGGTCCCTGGGACTTTCTCAGTTGCTCCTCTAGAGATTCCTTCTTAGGATATTTCTGAAATTTCACATGGATTCTACTGGACATTTTTTCAGAAATTTTCAGAAATTCTTTCAGAAATTTCTGTTTGGATTCCTTTTGAACTTTTTATATAATTTTTAATTACTTGAGAAACCCTACAAACATTCCTTCTGAAATTCTTCCAAGGATTTTTCCAATAATTTATGGAGAAAATCCATCAAGAAGTCCTGCAGTTGTTCCTTGTAGGCTTACAAGAATCATTTTTAAATAGCTCCTGTGGTTTCTTCAGAACTATCTCCTCCAGCAATACCTTCAGAATATTGAGAATTTATTTTTTTCAGGAGTTTTCCAAGAAATTATTCAAAAAAAACTGAAAATATTCTTTAAAAAAATCCTCAAAGATTTTCAAAGGAAATCCCTGGATGGTTGTAGAAGGGATCTCTCAAAAACCCCTGGCGTTACCTAGACTAAATTTTAGAAAATTTCCCGAACAAAACTTCCTGAATAAATTGCTGATGTTATAACTGAATCAATTCCAGAATGAAAGACTGGAGAAAATTTTCTAAAAGAATGTCTTAGAAAATGTCTGCGGAAATCCCAGCATGAATCACGGACAAAGAAACTAGTGAAGTTCTTGAAATAATCCTTCAACGAATTTCTAAGAGTTCCTAAAGGATTTTCTGGGCATATCCTTGGAAGGCTTCCTAGAGATATCTCGGAAAGAATTCTGAGAAGAATTTATTCAATAACTTCTGAAGGGATTTGAACACAATAACCCCTGAAGTACTGGAAACATTTTTAAAGGTCTGCAGAAACAAAAAAAAAAAAATAGAGAAGATTTCATAGATGAATCACAGAAAAAAACTCTAAAAAAATAAAAAAAACCCTAATTAATCCACCTAGCGGTGATGGAGCCTTTCTCGTGCTTTAAAATATCCTTTCAACAAAACTCGAGCGACATGTTGATGACATTGACATAAATACAAAATGAAAACTGCTTGCTAAATCTACTCAATATGGATACATTTTATATTAGCATAACATCCAATATTCAGAAAATATAAGACAACGATCCAAAACTCAAACCAAACAAGTGTCATGTATCCGCAAAATTTTGAAACGTCATTTTAGATTTTCCGGTCATCATTTTATGATTCCGGATATCTACCCCAACTAAACTAACCGCCATCTTGAACATTGAGACACCATCTTGGATGTTCTGGTATTCATTTTTGGACTCTGTACCTAAAATTACATAAAACAGTCGCCGTATTGAATTTTGGCATGTCGTTTATGATTTTCTGGTTACCAGTTTTGGACGAAGACCGGCATTCTTCCCTATTCAAACTACAGTCATATTGCAGACCTTGTAAAACAGCGCACAGCTTGGGTTTTCTGGTTACAAATTTTGAATTCTGGACATATTTTCATACAAAATATGCCCATAATGCAAGAATTAAAAGTCCTATAAAATAGGCACTAACTTTAACACTGGGCCATTATCTTGGACTTTGGACCGCTATCTTGGATACTCTGGTGGACTCCGAACATATTTCCCATAGCAAATACACTTATTTTACGTAGTTTTAGAGCTCAAAATTCCTAAAAACAGCCACCATCTTCTGTTGACGCGATCAAATTCTTATTTTTGCATTCAACGTTGACCCATCCTGCTATAAATTTACACCTTAGGAATCTGAAATGGTACGATTTGATGAGATCGCTTTAGTTTTGTCTATATTTTGTTCTCATATATGAGAACTTAGACCTATTCGTCACTGTTGTTCATACCTAATGTTTATCAGGCCATTAAACAAAGCCACGATTTAATTATTCACATGAACGTTGGTTCTGCTACACAACAGCTAGTCTCTAATGTGATCTAAGGCTATTTTCTTGCTAACCGTTCATTAGATTTTTAAAAAATCTGCGATCTGATGTGTCGTATGTATGGGTTTGATTCATTTTTATATTTGGTAATTTCCGGTGGGATAGCCGGATCTGATTCCATGAGTCATGGACCATGACACTACCGGTTGTCCCAATTATGGTCTGAGAATATTTTATTGCTATTTATTCACCTTTACCTAATCACCGCGATTTGATATATCGCATGAATGGGTTTGCTTCACTTTTACATCTTACCACTTTCGAAGCCACAGCTGAACCCGCAACACTACCGGGAATCTAATGTGGTCTGACCCTATTTTTCCATCAGGTTGTCGATCAGTCGTGATCAGTCTTGTTAGAGATCACAGTCATTTGAACATTTTCGTCGATATTCGGCCTCCTTTGTCTCCGACATTCGCAACACAAGCAATCAAACTACTGTTCGAAACAAAAATGTCAAACGAATGCACTTCACCACGATAGCGGCTTCGGGAGACGGTTCGGCTTTTGTTATTCCTGTCTTCTTCCATAATACGAGCTATGTTGCCCATCTGTGTGTCGTATTCAATGCAACATGCAATAATAAACTAATATTACATTCATAATCGGAATTGGCTGAAAATCTATACGTAAAGCTAGAATTAGACACATGTCATCGTGTCAGATGATATTGATTTGACCCTTTCTTATGTTTATTGATCTTCGTTCTACTGCTCGTGTTGTGTGTAGGTAAGAGGTAACGATAGCGCACGAATGTAACAAAGCCGACTGACATGACACCCGACTGCGGCAACGAAATGAAGGTAGTGAAAAGTGTCGAATGTTTACAAGACTGGTCGTGATTTGATGTACCGCATCCATGGGTTTGGTTAAATTTTACATTTTACTATCCGGATCTGATTCCGGGTAACTACCGGCTGAACCAAATATGGCCTAACATTATTGTCTTGTCAACTGCTCATCGGTTAATCAAAAACGCTGCAAGTTGAAGGTGTCACATGCAGGGTTTGACAATTTCGATGGGACTCCCAGAACCAATTCCGAAACACTACCAGTTGTCTTTAGTGTGACGTAAGGCTATTTTCTAGCTAACTGTTCATCAGGTTATCGCAAAAGCCACGATTTGATGTGTCACATGCCTGGCTTTGGTTTACTTTTGCATTTGGCCTCTTCCAGCCACTCAAAACCGATTCCGAAACACTTGCTGGCCGTTCATTAGGTAATCTAAAAAGCCGCTATTTGATGTGACGCATGTACGGGTTTGTTTCTCTTTCAGATTTAACCACTTCGGCGGGAACCCCGGAACGGGTTCCGGAACACAACTGGTTCAGATATGGTCTGAGATGGTTTTCCTGCTCATTGTCCATCAGGTCATCGAAAATGCCGTTTTTTGATGTGCCGCATGCATGGGTTTGGTTCAATTGTATATTCGGCCACTTCCAGCGGGACGACTAGAACCGGTTCCGGAACACTACCGGTTCAGATATGGTCTGAGATGGCTTTCCTGCTCATTGTCCATCAGGTCATCGAAAATGCCGTGGTTTGATGTGTCGCATGCGTGGGTTTGGTTCAATTGTATTTTTGACCACTTCCAGTGGAACGCCTAGAACCGGTTTCGGAACACTACCGGTTCAGATATGGTCTGAGATGATTTTCCTGCTCATTGTCCATCAGGTTATCTAAAATGCCGTGGTTTGATGTGTCGCTTGCATGGGTTTGGTACAATTGTATATTTGGCCACTTCCAGCGGGACGCCCAGAACCGGTTCGGGAACACTACCGGTTCAGATATGGTCTGAAACTATTTTCCTGCTTACCACTCATCAGGTTATCGAAAATGCCGTGGTTTGATGTGTCGCATGCATGGGTTTGGTTCACTTTGATATTTGCCACTTTCGGCGGGACACCCGGAACCGGTTCCGGAACACTACCGGTTCAGATATGGTCTTAGACTATTTTTCTGCTTACCGCTCATCAGGTTATCGAAAATGCCATGGTTTGATGTGTCGCATGCATAGGTTTGATGCATTTTCATATCTGGTCCCTTCCTGGGGTACCGTTCCGGAACACCTTAATGGCCATAACTCCGGAATGGCTGGACCGATCCGAACCATTTTCAATAGGAAACAATGGGACCAGATTCCGCGTCGAATAAACCGTCGGTCATTAAAATCGGTTGAAGTTTACTGCCAAAAAGTGATGTGAGTTTTTTTTTGTACACACACACACATACACACACACATACATACACACATACATACACACATACAGACATCACTTCAATTCGTCGAGCTGAGTTGATTGGTATATATGACTCGACCCTCCGAGCCTCCTATCAAAAAGTCATTTTTGGAGTGAACATATAGCCTTTCCAGTACACTTGGTGTACGAGAAAGGCAAAAAATATATATTTCAAATGAATTTTTGAAAGAATACCTGGAAGAACTGGAGAAATTTCTGCAAGTCTTCACAAAATAAAAGGAAAAAAATCTAAATGATTCCCAAAGAAGGTCTGAATGTATTCTTAGTAATCCCTGAATGAATTTCTTGCAAAACCCCAGGAGGAACTTCCAGATGAATCGTTTGACAATTTTCAGTAGACTTTCTATCTAGATTAATAGCTGAGAGAATTCCTGTATATATGGAATAATACATGATGGAACCTCTGCAGACATTCCAACATGGAATTGAAGTATTCTAATACATGGAATACTTGAAGGAATTTTTAACAATACCTAAATTATTAGGCCATTAAAGGAAAAAATCCTGAAAAAATCTCTGAAGGAACTTCAAAGATTTACATGAAAAGAAAATGCATTCCTGGAGGATACTGAAATCATAATAGAAAATCATTCGTAAATTTCTTTCTATACTATTCCGGAAAAAAAATGACAAATCTAAATAATTTTACGCGGAACGTCTGCAAGAGTGCTATGAGATAATTACAGAAAATTTACGTGAAAGAATAATCTCTGGAATAATTCTAAGTAAGACAGAATATTGAAGTAACTTTGGTGACGACGTACCAGTAAAGAAGGCGCAGCAATTTGAAAACCAGCTCAGATTTTACCATGACAGCACTGGGTATTTCTTTAGAAATATCTCTATGGTCTCTTTCAGTATTTTATAGATTTCTTTAGTAATTTAAGGGCCCATATAGCCGAGGCAGTAAACGCACGGGTATTCAGCATGACAATGCTGAGGGTGACGGGTTCGATTCCCGGTCGGTCCAGGATCTTTTCGTAAAGGAAATTTCCTTGACTTCCTTGGGCATAGAGTATCTTCGTGCCTGCCACACGATATACACATGCAAAATGGTCATTGGCAGAGGAAGCTCTCAGTTAAAAACTGTGGAAGTGCTCATAGAACACTAAGCTGAGAAGCAGGCTTTATCCCAGTGAGGACGTTACGCCAAGAAGAAGAAGAAGAAGAAGTAATTTAAGAATGGAATTTTTGAATTTCTAAAGAAATCCTTTGACGATTTTTCAGAGGAGTCGAGAAGATACCTGTGATAGCTAATCTAGTAGAAGAAATTCTTGAAAAATTTATGTGAGGAATCTTGGCTAAAATCTTTGAAACAATTTCTGACGTAATCTGTTGAGGAATCCCTTGAATAACTTTTGGGGGAATACTTGGAGAAATTCCCTGAGATGAAGGAATTTCTTAAACAATTTCATGAGAACCTCGTTAGAAATTCTGGAAATAAATCCTAGGAAAAACTCCAGGAGGAATTCCTGATGAAGTTTTTGGAGAAATTTCTTATGAAATTTCTGGAGTATTTTCCGAGGAAATCCCAGAAGAGACTTCTGACGAGCACCGTTAAAGATCATCTGAATGAGCTCCTGGAGATACCTCAGGCAAAGAAGTCTTTATGAAATGTTTGAAAATCAAAAGTCTTCAGTCTTCAAGAAATCATTGGAAAATTCCCTTTCCTTATTTTCCAAAGGAATTTCTAAAAGAATACCTTCAAGAACAGAGAACTCTCTCCATGTACTCCATAGATTTTTTCTCACAAACATCTACAGGTCGGACTCGATTATCTGGAGTCGGGTTTTGGCGCTTCCCAAAATCATATCTCGCAAATGGAATGGTGTAAGTAGCTGAAATTTTGACTGATCACTAATCAAAGTTGGCTTGACAGAAGAATCTTTTCAGAAATCTAGAGGAATTACTGAATAAAATGCCACGGAATACTTCATTTAGGAATTTTGAGAATGCTTGAGAAAATCTGGATCTCCTCTCTCTTCTTGGCGTAACGTCCTCATTGGGACAAAGCCTGCTTCTCAGCTTAGTGTTCTATGAGCATTTCCACAGTTATTAACTGAGAGCTTCCTCTGCCAATGACCATTTTGCATGCGTATATCGTGTGGCAGGCACGAACATACTCTATGCCCAAGGAAGTCAAGGAAATTTCCTTTACGAAAAGATCCTGGACCGACCGGGAATCGAACCCGTCGCCCTCAGCATGGTCATGCTGAATACCCGTGCGTTTACCGCCTCGGCTATATGGGCCCTTTTAGAAAATCTGGATATTGATTTGATGATATTGGGTGAACGATATCGAATTTTTTTTTTTTTTTAATTTCTACTTCCACATTGATCATCTGCTATCATCACTTAATATGTATACACAACTCTAACTACCGTTACGCGAGAACTATCATGATATACAGTTATGCTGTGGCTGGAGGTGTTCATCGTCAGTCCTGTTCAATGACCATAGACGCCTTACTTGACTGTGGCAACAGATGGTGAACACTAACCGTAAAAATAAAAGTTGCTCTACTTTTTAGGGGACCTCTTTTCATTTGCCAGTGCCTCTGGAAGTTAGGTTCAAATCCACAACGGACAGGTGCTGAACAGACTCGTAAGCTCAAGTCAGTCTTTCGCAATTGAATTGTAACACCGTGCCAAAGGCCGTTCCAATTCCATAAAGCAGACGAATATTGACATCTTTTGTGTGCGTCGGCCTTTCGTTCGAATCCAAGTTCAAACTCAATTGAGAAAACTCCGGAACTGACTGGCCTATCCCAACCCAGTCACTGACTGTTCGGGGTCCGTTCATTAAGATCTGCGGTGCACGGTGTCAAAATTTCGATTATTATTGAACATTCTTGTAGGGTGCGTGTACCAATTATGGCACTACCTAAGGAAAGTTATTTATACAAATATAACAAGAAGAACAACGAATGTCATCAATAAGTTAAAAGACAGCTTAGTTTCCATACTTTACAGGAAAAATATCGAAACGGAGCCAAAACTACTTTTAGTATTTATTACAGCGTGTGCCAATGATAGGAACCATGTACCAGTTATGGTTACATTTTTTAACTTCGGTTCCTTTTCGCACTATTTGCATGCATTCCTTATGGGGTTAGCCATAACTGGTACACTATGGCGAAAAAGGGTGCAAGGAGGCCGAAATTTTAAGGAAAACGATTTATTTCTACCGTGATTTGAGCAAAATGTGATGTTTAAATGAGTGCGACCATCTTTTGTGAACTTGATCTATTGTTCCCAAAATTTATCTTGTTGATTTACATCGTTAAAGGGTGAAAATCAACTATGGTGAATAATTGGTACTATAGCCATAATTGGTACACTTACCCTACCTCGGATTTTTCTTCGAAAATGATTAGTATTTGGGCTATGTATTCATAATCGGAAAACTAGAAAATATTTCATCGGCGAAAATTTTTCTATACATTTTGTATGGGACGTTTTTTGGGCTAAAATAGTAATTATTGATTTTTAGTATGGAAAATAGCCAAAAACTCATCTAACTCAAATTTTCCCCGATAGAATATTTTCAAATTTTGCATTTATACATTATAGCCGAAATTCTAACATTCTATGAAGAAAAATCCGAGGTACATGAAAGTTCGATAATAATCAAAATTTTGACACCGTGCGGTGAGAGATTGTCGGTCGGGGAAGCAGCTGGTCGCTCTCTTTGGGGGCTCTGAACGGATCCCCTTTTATTGGTCATATTTTTGTCAATAACCTGGATTTATTGCAAATTGAAAAACAAAAACCGATATCGGACGAGTGTGTAGGTTGAAAGTGTGGGTCTATGTGTGAGTGAGTGCTTGGGTGGAAAAGGTGCAAACCTGCGAACTTAAAGCGCCAATGGAGTGTTGATGGCGTTTACTATACAGAAAAGAGAGAACACATTAAAAGTAGTTTATTTTTATGCTAGGCGCAGACAGTTTATGGGATCTGTGTTTGAGGTTGTTTGGTTATAGTTTATGGTTCAATTTACTTTTACACTCTTTGCAGCTGCTGCATGGTTCCGATACTGCAGACAGTCAATGATGCTAGTTTGTGGCAATTGGATTCCGTTTATTTCCGAAGTGGATTGTTACTGTTCGGATTTGAACCTGAGCGAACAATTCAATTTCATATCCTGCGCGCACAGCACGACGACGGATCACTTCCCGTTACCCGTAGTTCCCGCTACATCGAAGCCAAAACGTATTTCACTTTTACTGCCGAGAAATAACATTGACACCGAACCGCACTCAAAATTCCGCACCGGCTCTGGCTCTGGCTCGGGGTTCGCCTTGCAAATCTCAGACCGGATGATTAATAGACGCGGGCATGCCGAGTGTTCTCGTTTTCTACTGCGGGGCATGCAGCAGAGCTCAGTTACTTTTGGCCACTTAATTTATGGCGCAATTTTTACCTTTTTAATGCCACCCTTAATGTCATGTTTTATCATTGGAGTGTTCACTCGTCGTTTTCGGGGGATTGAAAGGTGTTCGGGGGTACATTCGTACTCGTCGCGTTACTGAGGATGACGCATTTCACGTTGATGCTTATTTGAACAATCTGGTATCACCCAGGCCCGTGTACAGAAAAGGCGGCAAAGGAGGGCTTTGCGCATTCATGGTGGAGGGGCACCAAGTATACAAAATCAGGGCAAAGGGAGGGGATTATCCCCCAAACCCCCTCCCTTGTACACGGGCTTGGTTTCACCGACACTCGGCAGGAGAGAAATGCGTTAAGAGCACTGCTGTGAAACGATAATTTTATTGGATTTATAAAAATTGTCTATATGAATCAATAACAATTGATAAAGCGTAGGAAAGCATGAATCTGAACGACATGCGGAGGTTTTGCACAACGGCCCGCGGTGTGTGACACAATTCACATATTTAATGATGGTTAAAACAGTGCAGCCAAAAACATTGATTGAGATTATATTTGATGTCGCAAAACATCAACTCTGATGGAAAGGACGGGATCCCGGTCGAACTTCTCAAGTGTTGCATCAATCAATCTACCAGATTCTTATAAAGATATGAGAGGATGGCTGATTGCCGATCACCTGGTTGCAACGAGTGTGCAGATGACAGTGGAATACTCTAGCAATAAGGCTGGTGCGATTCCTACACTGAGGATACTGTTCGTATGTTTTTCATAGTTTACATCTTATGAATCGGTTATTTTTATTTTTTCCATCATTTCATAGTTCTCGTATGCTTTTCATACATTGAAAAGCGAAATCCATAAGACTTGTCGTATGAAAAATCTCATAGGAAGCATCGTATGAAAATCATACGATATATTATGAAACACCATTGCTAAAAAAACAACAAAACCTTTTATTGGCTTCTAACCACTTCAACTTCCGAAGCGTCGATGGGTGTATGAGTAAATCACGCACTCGCTAACCTTGACGTTCCTGGTTCGATTCCAGGTTGCGATTTTTTTTAATTTGTGCAAAATATTTCATAAAAATATTTATGATTGTCATAAGACATAGTTTCAGTTTTTTTACGTTATCGGTATGATTTTCATACGTGAGTGTTATGAAATTTATACAGTAACAGTATGACAATAATAGTTGGCGCTTTGCATTGAAAATCATAGTTCGTAACTATGATTTTCGCAAGAAATTCTTGTGGCAAAAAATCATAGTTGATTCGTATGATTTTCGGAGTTGCAGTATCCTCAGTGTACCATCTCGCACTCCATCGTCTCCTGTCTATGGAGAAGTTCGCTGTCGATGAAGGCCTTGGGGTCTCTAGTTAGCCTAGTGGTTAAGGCTATGGATCGCCAATCTGGAGACGGCGGGTTCGATTCCCGTTCCGGTCAGGAATATTTTCTCGACTCCCTGGGCATAGTTTGTACTTACCACACAATGAACAAATTCATGCAATGGCAGGCAAAGAAAGCCCTTCAATTAATAACTGTGGAAGTGCTCTATAAACATTAAGTTGATGCGAGGCCGGCCAAGTTCCAATGCGAACGTCAAGCCATATACACGGCATATACGTCAGCGCAAGTTTTGGTTGTATAGAAGTTACTGTGACCACAGTCCCACACCATCTTAGAATAATGTCAAATTAACTTTTATACAATTAAAACCTGCACTGCCATAACTCTTATGTAACATGCGTGTTGCTTGGGTCCGTACCGCCGACTACAAATTCCTGGAAGAGTTCGAATGTCTGGGTCCCTGGAAAATGTGAACATCGCGTAGCTCGTAGTTTTTCCAACCCCACCATGTAGACCACTGTACGGGCCCATGTAGCCGAGGCGGTAAACGCACGGGTATTCAGCATGACCATGCTGAGGGTGACGGGTTCGATTCCCGGTCGGTCCAGGATCTTTTTGTAAAGGAAATTTCCTTGACTTCCTTGGGCATAGAGTATCTTCGTGCCTGCCACACGATATACACATGCAAAAATGGTCATTGGCAGAGGAAGCTCTCTGTTAATAACTGTGGAAGTGCTCATAGAACACTAAGCTGAGAAGCAGGCATTGTTCCAGTGAGGAAGTTACGCCAAGAAAAAGAAAAAAAGATGTAGACCACTGTCCCGAGAGTTCCACCACGAAAATATCATTATTACTGGATCCTGTTGAAGGTCTACCAACTTATCGCAGCCAGCTCTGTACTCTACCGTTATCAACGTACGCGTTCCTCGTTACACCGTTACTGCTGACGCTGAGAAGATATTTCGATAGATCTGGGTGCACCCGGATGGTCGGTAGTATCATCAGATTATGTTTATGCGTATGCATAATCAATTGGTCACTGACGAGGAGAACGTATGTAAATGATTTCCTCACCGGCGTCAAACTCGCTAAAAACTTATTGTCAATTATTGATGAAGATGCTGCACAGCAGAGATGCCAGCTTATTTTATCAAATATCTGATATCAATACAGATTTTTCTGTATCGCCGTATTTGATGGTATAGCAGACAGCGAAAGTCCTAGATTTCAATATGTTCGATGACTGCGAAACGTCTATCTCTATATACGTGGCTAATACAGCGATCACCAATATCGTCTCTCTTCAATGGGACCACAATTAGACCCTGATCTAGACCCTGTTCATACATCGATCGTGCTGAACACCTTAACTGTGTGTGATAATCCGATCTCCGCCGCATCCATATCAACGTCGTCTATAATGATGGGATAGGGATTAGAACAGCATGCGGAATATGTGTGGGGAGATATATAACAACGGCAGTAGGCAATAACAGTCAGAGCAGCAGATCAGTGCAGATCCATCAACCGTCGTAAGAGGATGACCTGGCGTCGTCGCTTTGTTTTGTTCATCGTCAATTCGTCATTTTAGTGCATGTATCGTATCCAATTATTGTGTGGTAAATGTTTAATGTTAAGAAATAAAACTAGTATAAGTGCAAATTACGGTAACCAATATAGTGATTGATCAAGTGAATAAATCGCTACGAGTCCTGGACAAAAATTCAGTTATGTGCATCTATTTATAAACAGCAGAACTAGATCACTAAAAGAACCTACTCTGATATTCAAACACAATAGGAACTAAGAAAATGTACTACTTTTAGACGGTTTTTAATTTTTACTGGTATTTATTTAAAAAAGCAAAAGACAATTCACACCGTCTTCAGCCAGAGGCTGCACAGACTGAATACATTACTTACACTAGACAACGAACAACACACAGAACATCCGGTGATTAATTTTTCGTTTGACGAAAAGTTTCCGACAACTGGAGCGGGAATCGAACCCACACTTCGAGGCTTACGATACGCCTAGACGACTGCCACCGCTAACCACATGGCCATGAAGCCCACATGATTTCTAAAACATGTGAGAAAATGTACAAATTTTAATAAATTCTTCAAAGTTTAAACAGCAGTTAATAAAGTTTTCATTAAATTTATTGAAAATATCTTCAAATTTCATGCTTTCTGGAGAAATATGTATCAAATTATCAAAATCTGTATTTTTCTGTACTCTGTATCTATCTAGTGTAACGTTCTCCAGGTGGGCCACTGAAATTTCCACCAACGTGTGGATTCTAAATCGAAATTTTAATCGTTCTCGTTATTTGAAACTCAGCTTAAGCGCCAATCGGGTTTTCCCGAATGCTGACCTTCCTGTTACGCACAAACACTTTTGCCCGGTAACACCCGCCGGTAAGTCGCAGGTTCGAAAATGAATAAATAGAAAACCGATCAAATTCCAAAATTTTACCACCACCAAAGAAAAAAAATTCAGTATAAAAAAATAAAAATAAAAACTAAAAGAACCATTCTCAAATCAACAAATCTCACACACTAAATTTGGCGAAAACGAATTCAAAACTTTTATTATCTACCAACATTTTATTCGCTTGTCAGAATCTCGGCCGAGAGTATGGTTTTTAATCACTTACCCCTAGATTACAGCTTATGCCTAACTTCCTACAATATACCTATCATACGCACTGGCCAGTACTGTTCAAAAGTTCGATCGATCACTGTTCTTCATGTGCACATTCTATTGTCCCAAAACCGTTTCACTGGACGTCGGAAACTGGCTTATATCACACGCGACTCTAGCTAGCTATTGGTCACTGCTCCATCCAATCCGCTGCGACGTCGGTGCAGTCTGATTCCCGCCAATTTTGCGCGCCAACCACTGCTGATCTCTCGATGAAACCGTATCACCAAAAAACCGATCTCACGTGGGAGCTATATTTATCGAAACGAACGATATTTATTACTAGAATATTAGCAGCGAGCACAATAGACTTCACATCTTACATCGGTTTTTCTTCTTCCTCGGCACACGCGGTGATACGTTCTATACGGCTACTGCTTTTAGGCACTACTGTGGTACTATCGGTTTCTGCATGTGGAAAAAAACTTTAGACTTGTTTGTCGAAATTCGACACACTGCACTTACGGTCTGTTGGATGGAACCAGAGCGCACAGATTTGAGCCGATAGGAAAAAAACTCTTTAGTAGACGTGGCAGGGTAGTTGCAATGAAAATTGCAATTGGCGGTCAAGCAACATGCGATCGAGAAAGCAAATGCGACTTCTTCAGGTCGGCTGGCCTGGCACTACGGGTCGTACGGATTTGCAAGAGGCGAGTCACTCGAGCCACGCTTGCGGGCCGTTCGGTTGAAGTCCACCCGGGGAATCGATCATCCACTCTGCTGCTCGCTTGCTTGCTTGCTAATCGATGGCTTGCCTGGGATATATGGGTAACGATCCACGATTTTTGTTGTTTGCTCCCTGGTGCTTTCGCTCGATCCAAAGACTGGAAACTAATGAGCCTAAATGCTGTTTTGCCTCTAGTTTTATAGTTCAAAACTTTGTGTTTTTTCTCTGAGGGGTAGTGTATTGTGTGAGAAATTTTGACCTGATTTTGATGGCTAAGAGAAAAGAGGCAGTCCTTCTATTAGGATGCTTCAACGCTGACGGTAGAGATTTTAAATTTTGATCGGTTGTGAGCTTGAACATTACACTAGAAGGTCAAAAATCTGTATAATACAGAACATCTGGCATCTCTGCTTCACAGGCTATATTCTACGTAAATGGGCAACTAACAATACCGCCGTTTTCACCTGCATTCCTCATCAGTGTGGGAAACCAAACCAGACGACCTTATTGGGACTTCTCTGGTTTTCCCAGTTGAACACAGTGCATAGAGTAAAGTTGGGCAAAAGTTCAAGTGGGGCAAGAGTTTCTTTTGAAATTTTTGAGCTCAATTCTAATTATTTCTTTCGGGTGTCAAGGTTGTTCGAAGCCTTTTTGAAAAAGAGTCTTTCACTCCAAAAATTATGAAAATTGATCAAAATTTCCAAAAGTTATGACAAAATGTTGGTTTTTGATCAAAACATTGTAATATGCGATGGTCCTTCCAACGCATGGAATGGAATTGTAAAGAAATCGAATCCGATATTTTATTTTGGGACGTTACTAGGTATATTTTGAAGATGCTGTAGCATGTTTAACTTTTTGCAAAAAAGATTTGGAAATCATTTTTAACACATAGTGGGGCAAAAGTTCGAATTGTGGGGCAAAAGTTCGAGTCATTTAGGTAAAAACCTAAAATTCTGCAAAATGTCCATATGATCTCTAAAAATGATGGAATCAGTAAGAAAATTCGATCAAAGTTGAAAAAAAAGTTGTTTTATCTGAATTTGGCGGAAAACTACTAATTTTTGGTGTAGTAAATTTAACCCTGATTTGGGTAAAATCCAGATCGAACTTTAAAGTGTATTCCAGTTCCAACATCAAATATGAATTGGTTTTGGATATTCCTATTACCAAAGTGTCAAAATAGTGTGCTACGGTTAGCGAAATTCCACAAACACAAAATTCGAACTTTTGCCCCAGTGGTGGGGCAAAAATTCGAATAAGACAGACACACACATACAAAAAGTATAGTAACTTAAAATTGAAAAGACATTTGGCGTGATTGTGCGATATTTGCCAGAAAACCATTCGCCAGAATGCCATTAGCCAGAAAGACATTTGCCAGAAAATACCATTTCCCAGAAAACCGTTTGCCAGAAAGAACCATTTCCCAGAAAACCATTTGCCAGAATGTACCATTCCCCAGAAATTTTCGATAGTTCTCAAACCAGAGGTGTTACCAATCTAATGAAAATTAAAAAAATTCTTATTGAAAAATAAATCGTGTTTATAATTTGTTTGGGATCGATTAGTCCACAATAACGATTGTAAAAATGTAAAATTTAATTTTTGTTCAGATTTATATGCGAAAGTTAAATAAATTATCGGAACTGATGTAAAAGCAAACTAGAAATGATTTAAGAGTAACTTTTAAAGAAAAGCCTATAGTTTGAAGAAGGGCAAATCACTCTGAAACAAAAAAATGATGTGAACTCAAACCTTTCAAACTTCACAATACATTGAATCTTTTATGTTATTCAGATATTTTATTACGCACATCAGCTTACTTTTTCAATTAGAACATTTCCACAAATTTGTCTTGTGGACAAGTTGATCATGGTGTGGATCCAATCGATCAAATATTATTTTGACGGAATTTGCTCAATACTCATCAAAGATTTTCCTTTCTTCAACACATAGGATGTTCTTCGCAGCTTTTACTGATATGAAATTTTTGACTTCACTTATATTTTTCAAAGATTCCCTGCTTCCAATTGAAAGTAATTTTTTAAGCTTATTTTTATGACAATAACAATAACATGATCTCTTTATAATATTTTTTGTGCCAAACAGCAAACTTACTCGGAATTGTTGATCACACACTTAAGTCAATCGCAAACCATAAACAAAAACCTTTTGGAAGCAACGAGTAAAATACACAGAAATAATAACTCAAGTGACGATTTCACCTATACCATAAGCCTGACTGCCACTGCCCGAAAGCCATTACCATTAGGCCGAATATCACTTGATCAAATGCTATAAAAAGCTTGTTCTTGAGGAAATTAATTCTTATAATTCCAGCAGAGTTTTTTCCTTCTTTTAATCATCTGCTGTTCTTTCTAGATAAACTTCTTAGTTTATTTGCGCCAGCCATAACTAAGCTTAACATATTTGGGTTTTGGTATTATGGCTAATGGCGCTCCGGCTACTGTTGTAGAATTTTAATATCAATTGTGTTAGGGCATTCGACTGAAGGCCGTTGGGTCGAATGTCATTTGGTCAAAAAGTTGGAGCTACTGTATTTTAACCATGAATCTTTCCTTCTTTTAAATATAGGAACAATAAACGGGTTTAAGATCTGTATTTTTTTTTTTCAATAATTAAACTATTAGTTCCGCAATACCAATATTGCTTTATGGTTCTAACTTAAGGCGAAACTGGAAGCATTTCCTCACTTTTTGGTTTTTGATTTTTTATTAAATAACGAAGCAATATTTTCAAAATCGGTTTTCGTACACATGCAGAGTATGGATCAAGGTATCTTCTGATTTTTTTGTGGTAGAAAATGTTTTTCGTTGTTGCAGAAACTATTTTTGAACAAAATTTCATAAAAAAATGGTTTCTGCAAAAGTGGAAAACATTTTCCACCACAAAAAAATTCAGAAGATAGCTTGATCCATACTCTGCATGTGTACGAAAACCGATTTTGAAAATATTGCTTCGTTATTTAATAAAAAATCAAAAATCAAAATAATGAGGAAATGCTTCCAGTTTCGCCTTAATCAACAATTTATTATTATTATTATATTTTATTAAAGACACTTTACCAAAAAAGTTGGCATTCGTGTCCATATCAACAATTTATGCCAAAAACTAGTCTTACAATGATGCTAGAAAGAACAGCCTGTGTTTAGAAGAAGGAAAAATTCACTATTTGAACTAGCCAAGTAACCATGGTGCTGAAGCCTAATTGCATGCAGATATACGGTGTATTTAGAACAATCATTACTTTACATGATCAATTAAGGTTGATTTAAAGTGGAAATGGCAATTATGCGACTGAATTAAGATTATACCAGTATAATCTTAATTTGATTTTATAATTGACCATTGCCACTTTAAATCAACCTTAAAGTTGCATGTGAAGCAATGATTGCTCTAAATACATCGTATATCTGCATACAAAAAGGCTTCAGCATCATGGTTACTTGGGGAGAGAATAGTTTAGTTGTAGAAAAATAGTTTTTTTTTGCATCGAAACCGTTGATGTTCAACTAGTGAATTTTGCCTTCTTTTAAACATAGGCTGTTCTTCTTAGTAAGACTAGATTTTGACATTAATTGTTGATTGCGGTAAAACAATACGGAAATATTAATATTGTAGAAGTATCAGCTAATTATTGGAAAACCGAACAAATTCAAGAAACCGTTCCGATTTCTGTTCCATAATCACAGAATTGCGATTTGTGATCACCATTCTATCCATTGACCAATCGGCCTAATGTACTTCGATCAGCAGTATTTCCACCATACCAGATGTTCGTGGACCTATGTACTTGTAGCCTAGTAACATCGAAGTCTCGCACTTAGTACAGACTGTAATGATCGATTTCTCTTCATCGATTTTCTCTTTGCTTAATAACTACCGGTGAATCATATCCAGTTGTTTTAGTTATTCTAGCCCTAGTCGTCCTTTATCGAAACAAACCAAGAGATCATCCTAGCAATGAACATATCGAATTATTGTAAAAGATTGAAACTGACGACATTTTTAATGTTAATTGACTGAAATTAATTCTTAGGTAATGAAGAAAATTTCTATTTGCCCGAAAGTACCATTTGCCAGACTGTACCAATCCCCAGAATTTATTATTTAATATTAAATTCTGGGGATTGGTACATTCTGGCAAATGGTACTTTCGGGCAAATAGTATTCTGGCAAATGGTACATTCTGGCAAACGGTTTTCTGGCGTTTGTCATTCTGGCGAATGGTTTTCTGGCGAACGGTTTTCTGGCAAATATCGCACAATCATTTGGCGTAACTTTGTTCAGCAAAATTTTAGCTCATGTATGGTAGAATCACCACACGGTATTCATGTATTTTTATCTGCTTCAATTTTTTGAGAATTACTGAATTTTCAACTAGGGTCGAACTTTTGCCCCACCTTACTCTATCAAGATTGAACTGTGTCGCCACTGGCTGTCGCGATCAAATGCTTTGTCTAGACGCCGTATTCAGTGTCTAGACGCCATGATAGTGTTCGGCGCAGTGGTAAAACAAATTATTGTAAACTACACCCTCACCATCTTCCCACAAATAGCCAACATAGCATAGCATAGCATAGCATAGCATAGCCGACCGTACACATCCTGGGGTGGCTGTCGATAGAGACGTTTAATGCGCCGGAAAAGTTGTCTGGGACTTGACAAACCTTTCATTTAACGAACTCTCGACACCTGGCCAGGTCCTTACGATCAGCGGGGATGGGGAGGAAATGTTGATTAGATATCTACTCAGAATATGTCCAAGAACTTGGCCCACTTCATAGATATCTGGAGTTGGATGTGGATGGGGTTTTATGGGATGCTTTCCTTGGCGAAAAAGCGTAAAACAATTATATTATAATATAATTACATTTAGTTCAATCATTTACCTGGTTACCGCTGGAAGAGTAAAAATAAGTAGAAGATATGATAATTAAATCATTTGATAATTTAATTTAACTAAATACTCTTGAAATTAAGTTGATTAATAATGATAAAATAGTAATAAAATGGGTTATTTTATTGAGGCTGAAGATCATTGTATAAACAGTTTTGTTACACCACCAAACATCGTCTCAAGTATTCGCTTCATTGTATTATGGTAAAAGGAACATTCTCACCGAGTGTACTGCCGAACCATGATGAATTTTTATCAATTTCAGCTACTGCTGTTTCACGTCAGTCTGATCACACGCTATTCATTGGTTGCAAATATAATGGTGATCTTTCCAACTGTTCTACACCATCACAACATTCGAGTCTGTACGCTTGTTAAGACTCGATTCACGTACAAAAACGAGTGCACTTTCCTTCCTTTCAGCGAGCAATTTAAAAGTTTCGTCCCCAAAAGTCCTTTGTGAATCTTAATCGCGTACTGGTGAAACACTTCGTAAAGCTAGATTTGATTACTTTTGCACCCCGCATCACAATTCGCACTTTGGAAATCAACATTCACTAGAATCACTTGAACAAAACTTTTACATATTCTGGCTGCCGGATGGCGTAGCACCATCAGCCGTTTCATACTTTCCCCGGCCAAACTAAGAAAAAAAAATCTTACGGGACGCAGAAAAACGTGACAGTTGGAACAGAAACGAAGCCACCCGCGCGCGCAGATTGCTGCGATCCTCCCTAATCATCTTCCCACAAATAGCCAACATAAGCTTAAATTCACCAAACCCGATAGTCCTACGCCCAGCAACCGACGATACAAACGTAGCGGTATCCCTATGACCTCCCTGAAGAAGACTCAAACCAAGGGTTGAAACGTCAGATGAAATAGTATCACCCCGCTTTTAATTTATCTGGACCAAAAAGCCAACCATAGAGGGATAACTCTGTCAATCCGTCGGACGTTTCCACAATCAGCTCAAATGCCTTGGCGTATCCGAGATGTCACAACGATTCAACCCGCTCGGATTTCTGGGATCCGTAATGATGAAAGATAAGGTCTTCCTTCAAGAGCTTTGGGCAGAATATTGGTCGTAGGATGACGAACTATCGAAGAACACACCAGCTGAGGACAATCTACATCTCAGAGCTCAACCAGCTTCAGGCACTCTCCGTAACGCACAAAGACGTGCAAACCGACCAATACAGTTGGCATTACTTTTGCGACACGTCTCAAAAACAGCATACGAATGCTGCATCTACGTCGTTTTCATTTACGTGCTTGAACAATCCCATAACTATCTTCTGACAGTCTAGTTACTCTACAACACTACAATCCATCCATCGCTGACTCGCTGCTGAACAGCTCCGGCAAAAAACGGAACCTCCAAACGTTTTAGGTTGATTCAAGCATCGTGCTTCACTTGATCAAGTCGCAGTAAAATGTCTGGAAAGTTTTCGTCTCAAACCTGATTGCAAAGATCCAACGCCTCACAAAGGACTGCAAGTTACGAATCCAGCAAACCGCACTTCCCGAAGGATGTTGGCAAATCAGATCTCGAAGGACCATACGTGGTGACAGGTGGCATAGTCCGAAGCGCGTTTGTGTCTTCAATAAAGTTGTTCAGCTGTATAAAAGACTACTGGAGTTCTTCATATTGTTTTTTAGCAAGTTTACTGATGTCCTTATTCATCAGTAAACTTGCTAAAAAACATTCAAACCAGAAGTCAACTAACTGAAAGAGCCTCTCAGCTAAACCCAACCTCGGTTGCATGGCCTTTGACAGACATCACGCTTCGGTTCTTGCTTTCGTAATTGGCCAGTTTGACGACATTTACATGTTACTTGTGGGCACGCCAGGAGCAAAACCTCAAGCTATTTTAAATAATTCCAAACCAACGAACGCCATGACAAATATGATCGACTCGATTAGATAAGACCTCTTGACATAACTCGTTCAACTTGCAGCGAAGTAAAAAAGGAAAACTTGCTGAAGGTTGATGTTGCTCCGGACTTCATGAGTTGTGTAGGACGATAAAGTCGTCACCGTGGCTAACAAGGTTGTTTTGCTTTGGATTTTGTGTGGAGCTACAAGACATTTTTTTCACCACGCGTTTATTGAGACGCGACTTACAAGTGCTGCGTGTTTTAATGAAGTCATGTCACTTTCAAACTGACCACGAGCTACAGTTTTTCTCTTGTGCCAACAAGACCCCAGTAGACAATGCGCACTACTACAAGAGATTTCATAACGTTCCTCACATTAATTTCCCCTGCGACAACACGGCCGCGGTCGGTTGGTTGGTCAAATGCCGTTTGGTGTCGCGTCGATCCATATGTATACGAATCAACAGTAATTTATCGCCACCTATGTAGCCACAAGGTAGCCACCAAGAGCAAATATTTCTACTCCCAAAACAATCAGCTAGCCCCCGTGAGTGTACCTACACTGCTGCACTGGTGGACGTCGAGAGGCGTTTAATCGGGCTGCCATGGATAAAAATCTAGAGATACGCCCTGCCCAGTCGCCGCTCGACTGCCCGACTTGGCGCGAGAAACGCCATTCTATCGCACCTTTTGGATCTTGGAGATCGATATGCGTTGCGTATGTTCACCTCGACTGGGGTGGGCTTGGTCCGATTGTTGCTACTGTGGGTAACTAGCTCGGTTTGCCTTTCCGTGACAGGCATTTTATGGGTGTTGCTGCCGGTAGCTGAAGGTGACAGTTGTTGGTGGTTCACATCAGATTTGGTGTTCCTGGCGTACCTACACTGCAGGAAATGTACATTGAGTTTATTTATTTTTGATTTTCAATAGTTTGCTTTTACCAAAATGCAATTGAACATTATGTATTATTGTCATGTGCTATTCAATTAAGGATCCTGGTTGATTTTTTTTTCATTTACTGATATTTTTGTAGGTACATACCGTGATTTCGGATGAAATTGATCAGTGGGGTGAAATTGATCGACGTGACGGCCATTTTTATTTGTTAAAAATAACGCTTTAAACTTAAACTTAAATTTGTGAGAAAAGGTCATCATCTGGCTCAAGGGTTCTTAAATTAGGAGATTACGTGTTTTACAGCCAATTAGTCTCACATTTCTGTATTAAATTCCATACTTTCCTAAACTGTGTGTTAGGCGAATTTCAAAGACACTTTCAAACTTTTGTTACCGTAGCTGTATCGCACATGTAATGAATATTCGAATGAATGTTTATAGTTGGCAAGTATTCGTCATCAAAAGTTCTATAAATATTGAAATTTTTGCATAAAATTTTACTTTTCCGGAAGTAATCACTTATTTAGTATGAAAATTGCATACTTTCAGGCGTTATCTTTGATTTATTAAACTTTAAACTTATTTTTTTTTTAAATAGAAAAGTTGTAAAAGTTTTGCACTGCTTTTCCCATTCTGGGGTGGTTAATTCAGGTAGAAAAAATATGTTCAGGACTTACAAAGGCGTTTCGCTGACTGATAATTTCACCCCGAAAGTAAAATTTTTGATTTTTTATTTTACAATTAAATGGTTTGCACTAAAGGTTTCAATTTCATTGACTGATGCAATCACTGGCTGTACTTGTTTTAAACCATGGAGTTTGAGCATATCGATAACAATTAAAAAATTAGACGCCAAAAACTGTGAAAAGTGATCAATTTCACCAGACATCACGGTACCATCAAACGGGGTTACTTGCAACAGCGGTGTAATTTGCAACATGATGACATACATTGAATGTGAACTATTTTTTCATAATAATGAAAGCTAGTATGCTCCATCATTTCGGTTAACAAAATTATGTGTATCAAGGATCGTTTTAATGAAAAAATCAGTTTTGTTTCTTTGTATATTGTTCAGCAACACTGTTAAAACGATTTGCTCATTTCATGCCCTAAAACTAAGTATGAAAATCGTGCTTTACTTCTTTTTTTTTATAGAATGAGAAAATCTGCAACAGATACCCAAGAGGTGGTTCCTCGGATGATGTGGGGATCGACCCACTAAAAACTCATTCTCTCTCTTCCTTACCTTCGCAGTACGCCCGTTAGGGATGACTTCGAGAAGGGGGGGACCGTACATGAGTACACTCTAATAGTAAGCGTTCCACCAGCTACCGCCTTAAGTTGTTCACTCTCCCCTGGAGGCTCGGGTCCTGGCTAGTACTTAGACTATCCGTTGAACTCAAGCTCCTGGATGGGGAAGGGGGCCAACTCAACTAGCTGTTGTTCGGCTCGCCATTTACTCTGTAGCTTTACCTCTCTCCTATGGTAAGTGCGATAAGTCTGATGACCTTGCTTGCAGTTAGGGTACCTAATAGTAAGCTTAGCTAAACGGTTAAAGTTTAATAAAATTATCGACTAGGTAATGTAAAAAATCATAATAATATTCGACAACCACTATGGGGTAACTTGCAACAGTTGAAGTTAATAAAACTTTCTATAATTTATTTTCATTTCACGATATTTAGGATAGAAATAATCGTAATGAATCATTTGTTAATTACGTGACGTGTTGGTTTTCAAATGTCAACTCAATTTTACCATTTTTTGCACGTGACTTTCAAACATTGTTAATAACTTCCATTTTATGAAACTTTATGCATGTTTCACCTTCATGAAAGTTTAATTCAGTTTATGAACGTTTTAAAACAATCACCGACATCTATTCTAAACCTAAATGGGGTATATTATTTGAAGAGAATGCCCAAATTGACGGGGTAATAGTTGAATGGGTGTTTAAATCATGTTATTTTAGCTGAAATAGCCAAACATCACTTCATACTGGAAATTTGCTAAAGATGACTCACTTCACCTTTCCAACAAATTGCATTAAGTATTGTTGACATTTTGTAATAGTACTGAGAGTACGTGAGATCCATAAATATGTTATATTTGAGGAACGTAAGACCTGCTGTGAAACGATATACTCTCGCTTATAATATCTACCAACCCTTTGATGAAAAATCATATTTCAGTTGGTTAGTGTACATCTTTTCAAAGCATTTTTCATGCATTACATCAAAAACTTATAATATGTCCAATAACTAGAATGTTAGTAAAGTTTAATGGTAGCTAACTAAGCTTCATGTCATGTGTTGCAAGTTACCCCACAGATGGGGTAACTTGCAACAAGCATGTATTTCACACCTCTTGTTTAGGTGGCAAGGTTTTTTTTAGTAAATGAAGTTCTGCATAGTATTCTACTCGTGGTAATTAGTGTGCACGATGCTTTACAGTATGTTTGAAATGTTTAGATTTTCAATGATATTGCTTCAAAGTCGAAAAGTGTTGCACGTTACCCCATTTGACGGTAATTGGCTTCAATGAATTCCATTTGGCAATAAACGCACAACAATCTAGGGTAATTCGCCAATTGTTGAACGGTTAGTACCGGCATTTTGGTTTTCGTTTGTTTTTCCGTGCATAATTCCACTTTAGTTGAAAAATATTCAGTGAACGTCTAGATCTACTTATCCTTTATACTGCCCATTGAATTTGTATTCCCCTAAATTCCATTTTCTAAGAGAAAATAGAACATTTGTATGGGAAGTCTGTAACCCAAATGTTTAACGCTTCTTTAAGCTAGCTCATCCTAATGTTGGACGGTTCTCGCCAATTGTTGAACGGTTGAAGCTTTGTTTGTAATTGATGACGTATAACCCGACATCAACCTATCATTCACCTGTTTTTATTTTGGCCACCAAACCCAACATAGACACGACAGTTACCCGATGTGGGTCCAACAGTGGTCCAACATTTGATAAAAATTGACCCGACTATGACCCGACATCCGATATTTTTTCACCCTGGCGGATTTTTTCCGGGTTTTTTGTGTTTTGTGCCCAGCTAGTCCGAGCTAGTGACAATTAATTTAAATGACAAAGAATCGCACATTTGAAGAGAGCTCTAGTGGACTGAAATCGGTTTAAAGATGACTAGATGCAAAAATGGCTGAAAAGATTTGATTAGAAGCGAAAACGACAGAAGAAAAGTAAGCCTTTTAAAGCCCCTGAAACTCTTCTGGAAACCCATGGGACCCACTCAACCCCCAAGAACACTCATGGAACGACCCTGAAATCCCTTGAAAACCCTTGGATTGCTCCTAGCCTCCTGGAACGCCTTGAAATATTCCTGGGACCCCCTAACACTCTGAATTCCTCTTTAACACCTCTGAAACGCCCTTGAAACCCATTGAAAACCACTGGAATCTTTCTGAAGCCCACTGGAACACCCCTAGAACATCCCTGGAACGCCTTTGAAACCCCACGAAATGTACGGATAGGTAAACGGAAACAAAAATCCAGCAGTCATAGCAACATTGTAGGTTATGCCAGTGTTCAACAGTTGGATCATGGATGCATAATGATAGTGTGATAAGAAAAATATTTTTTCAAATTAAATTATAATGAAAATGTAATTTTAAACAATGTTAAACTGTTAATGACATCCTTCCAGTTCTCATAACTATGGTGTGCCTTTGATATTTGTGGGCGATTTGCCGCAAAGCTTAGTTCGTAACAACAATTTCTTAAAATTAATCTTAAGAATTGTGCAGTTTTCGTGTCATCAGCGGTACAAAATTTTCATATGTATAATTTTGTAACTTAATTAGAGCAATATCGTGACCCACATGTATATGCATCTTACATCATACGTTTACGTTGGATGAAAATTACTTAAGTAAGATTTATAATAAAATATTCAGAAACTGTTCAACATTTGGGTAGTGTTCAACAATTAGCGAATTACCCTACATATTGTTGGATCAAAAGCCTATGAGGCTTCACTAATCATTCCTCTAGGAATTATTCCATAAATTCTTCCTGAAGGTTTCTCCGGGAATTCCTTCATATTTTTTCCAAAGAATCTTGGACATCTTGAGCAATTTCATCAGATAATACTGCAAGAATTTCTCCAGAAATTTGTCTAAGAATTATTTAGGAATAATTCCAAAAAATCCAAACAGTGCTTCTCCAGAAATATTTGACCAAAAACAATCCAGAGACTCCTTCAGGAATTCCTTTAAAGATAAATGCAACATATCACTCAAACATTTCTTGGACTTGTTGCAGAGATTGCACCAGGAAATATAGAAGTGTTTTTTTTTTCAAGTAACTGTTTCAAAGTTGCACTGTAGAGATCTTTCAGAGATTTCATTTGGAATTTCTAGAGTTTACCCCACGGAATTCTTCAGTAGCTTCTTCAATGATACCAGTAGAAATTCCGTCAGGTTTCCTTCTAGACGTATCTTTCTCCAGTCTTTGCTCCGTTGATTCCTTCAAAAGCTTCTCGAAAAGTTCCTCCAAGAGTGTCTCAGGTAGTTTTCCCATGGTTTATGAGGAATCTTTTTTCGGATTCATGCATAGATGTTCAGGGATTGCTTTGAAGATGTTTGCATGAACTCTTCCAGAAGTGGTTCCAGATGTTATTACAGGGATTTTTCCAAGATTTCAGAGATTTCTCAATAAAGTCTCGTTCAGAGTTTCGTTCTTCAGAATTTTTCCCAAATGATTTCTCTTGGAATTACTCTACGATTTCTTTTAACGACTTCTACGGTTTTGTTTTTCTCTCAGGAACTCAACCAGGGTTGCATTTAGGATGTATTCATTGATTTCTCCATAACTTTTTTAAATATTACTGTAGGGATTTTTTTTAAAGACTTCGTTAAATGGATTTTCAAAAATTTAGCTTAATATTTCTAGATAAAAAAGCTACTGGAAGAATCTGGAGGAATCACTGAATGAACTCCTAGAATATTTCCTAGAGGCATCTTGCTATAAATTTCTGAATGATTTATTGGAACAGTCTTCTTCTTCTTTACGTATCGTCCCCTCTGCAACAAATCCTGCTTCTTAGCAGATTTAGTGTCTATGAGTACACCCCTAGTTATTAATCAACAGCCTCCTCTGCCAATGAACATTTTCCATGTGTATATCGTGTCGCAGACAAGAAGGTACTCTATGCTCAAGGAAGTCAAGGGAATTCCGATTACGGAAAGTTCCTCGACCGACAGGTAATCAAACCCACCACCCTCAGCATGGTCTAGCTGAATACCCACGCCTCTAAAGCTTTGGATATACGGGTTTTGTTGGAACTTCTGGAGGATGAATCTATGGAGGAATCTCTGAAGGCCTCTTACTTTAGAGTAATTCATAAAAAAATCTCTGGATGAGTTTTTGCAAAAAGGTTGAAGGTACCTCAACATGAGTTCACTCTGAAAGTAATAGTCCTTAAATAAAATTCTCAAGGGATGCTTCCGAGAAACTTCCGGAAAAAATCACTGGAGCAATTATCTGGAGGAATGCTCACCGGAATCTTTGAAGTAAATCCTGGAATTTGGAGTAAA
The DNA here is from genome assembly GCF_035046485.1 of Aedes albopictus. Classification (NCBI taxonomy): domain Eukaryota; kingdom Metazoa; phylum Arthropoda; class Insecta; order Diptera; family Culicidae; genus Aedes; species Aedes albopictus. The sequence goes on from NC_085138.1 coordinate 432,501,543, forward strand.
TTTCCCTGTAAATATATTGAAGAGTGCCAGAATGACTCTTAGAAGGAACTCCTGGATATGCTTTGGCAACTTTCTCTGGTATGATTTCTTCTTGAATCCCTGGAAGAATTCCATCTAGAAGAAATATCGGAACAAGCTTCTGATATAGTTCCGGCAAAGATCCCTGTCGCAACTCATAGTGGAACTCTGGAGGAATCTCTGTCAGAATTTTTGGAAGAACCTTTGGAGATATCGAAAGGCTAACCCTTTGAGGAATTTCCAGTAAGGTCTCTGGAGGAAATCCTATTGATATCACTTGAAAGTATCGCATATCTGGAAGGATCTATGGAGTAATTACTGCAGCATTTTTCATGGGGCATTCCTCGAAAAAATGTGGAGGAATTCTTAAAAAAATCTCTGGATGAGTTCTTAAAAGAGCTTCGAGTGGTATTCCTGTAAGCACATCTGGAGCATTGCGGTGGAATCTGTAGAGAAGTTTTTTTTAAGAATTTCAGAAGTATTTCTGGAGAAATTTTTGCACACGTTTGTTTGAGTCTAAACATCCATCGCGTGTTTATATGTATTGTTATAATAATAAAATAATCAGTTGCATCAATGACCCCTTAATGAATTCTAGGAGGAATCCCCGAAGGATTTCCAGTAGCAATCCCCAAAAGAATTTCAGGAATTGGAATCTCCGAAAAAGTTCCTGCAGGATGTCTTTAGACTGAGAAAGCCACCCAACGAATTCCAGTAGAAACCACTAGAGAAGTTCGAGGAGGAATCCCCGGAGGATTCCCAAGAGGTATCCCCAAAGGGATTCCAGAAGAAATTCTCATAGGAATTGTAAGAGGGATCATCGAAGGATATCCAGGAGGAACTCCCGAAAGATTTCCTGGAGGAATCGCCGTGGGATTTTCAAGAGAAATTGTCGAAGAACTTCCGCAAGTAGTCTCTGAGAGAATAACTGGAGGAATTCCCAAAGGAAATCCAGGAGGATTCTCTGGAAGAAATACTGGAGGAATTATTGTTTACCCTCAATGAGAGAACATTCCAGGAAATTCTTGAGATATGCCGATTATGGCCCTAAAAAAATCCTTGAAGGAGCTCCCAGAATAATCCTGTTGAAATTCCTAAAGGAGCTTCTGAACAAATTCCTTCTGTAAGTCCTGCATTCTTCTGGAAAATCTCCGGAAGAAACTCCTGGAGGAATCTTGGAAAGAACTTCTGTAGGAATCCCTAAAGAGTCTTCTGGGAGAATCCCTGAATTTTCTTCGAGATATCCTTGGATCTTCCTGTAAGAATATTTGACGAAAATCTTGGAAAGATCCCAGAAGAATATCTAGAAGAAATCTCTGAAGGATCTTCTGGACGAATCTCTGAAGGAATTCCAGGTGGTGTAGAAGTATCTGCACGAAACCCTGAAATTTCTGGATAAATCTCTGAAGGAACTTCTGGGCGAATCCCCGTAGAAATTCCTGCAACAATTGCTAGAGGAACTTTAGCATAAATCCCTGGATAAACTCGTAGACTAACCTCCTCATGTAGAAAGTCTTGAAGTAAATTTTGGATCCTTCCCTGATAGATTTCCGGGAGGCATCCTCAAATCTTCCTGAAAGATTCTCTGAGGAAACCTCTGGAGAAAGATCTGAGAGAACTCCTGTTGGTATATCTAAGCGAACTTGCGAAGAAATCCCTGATCAAAATCCTAAAGGCATCCCTGAGTCCTTTTGGACCTACTGGGGAGATCTCTGTAGGAACTCCCGAAGAGATCTCTGAAGGATCTTCTGGAATAATTATCAATGAGGGAGCTTCTGTATAAATACCGGAAGAAACTCCTAAAGAAATTCCAAGGATTCCTGGAGACATCCTTGAAGAGACTCCTGAAGTAATTACCTGTGAGAGAGGAGACAGCTGGCTTCGATTGCGTGCTACTTAATGTCGAGGAGGACCTGTCACAAACTGACACCGCAAACCGAGCTGGAAATCGCACATTGATGATTTAGAGCATGAGCATGAGCATAGATGACCGTACAATTCGTAGTTGCTACTCCGTGATTGACCAGAACAATCGTAATTGCACAAGGAACCAACAAACGGAGCTTGGGAGTAGCTACCGCTCTCAATGTGCACAGTTCGAGAATTCCAGACTTTATTAGTCAATAACGGCGCCGGCCACGTCCTCACGGTCATCGAGGAAGGAAAGGAATGTTACTGTGACGTACGTTGCTACTAGAGACCGAGATCACCTCATCTTCTCCACGACTGTCACGGGAAGGAGTTTTTGTTAGTGGGGAGGGGAGAGTCACATGATTTGGATTCACTTTGGTAAGTGATTTGATTCATGCAACCTTTACTTGAGTCAAAACATTTATTCATTTTGACTAAAATATTACAAATGTCGACACCGAAGATGACGAACCATTCAAATTTGTGTGTAAATGCGAAAAATAAAAGAAAAATATTTATTATCAACTGAATATGCATTGAAAACTAGCGCCGGCACATGACGTGACGAACTTTTCAATATTAGTTAGATAAATACACAAAAACCAGAGCAGAATTTTATACATCCTATAGCATTAATTATTATGATAAAATGGAAAGAGCTCACCAATAAACATCCTTCGAAGTGTCCAGTGCGTATGTGCTGCAGCATCTTCCACTAACTGGCCTCTTCACCGAAATCACACTGAACCGCTACAACTATACACGGGTACGACGATGTGCACATTCAAATTGACGACGACGACGACGCGGCCGGTCCGAATGAAAAAAAAAAGCGGCCTCTTCACTTCGCCACCAAAATCACACTAAACCGCCCCGTACGAAGATGAGCATAGTCAAATCGGAGACGACGACGACGCAGCCGGCCCGAATGAAAAAAAGCGGCTTTTTCATTTTGCTTCAAAATCACGCTAAACCGTCCCGTACGAAGATGAGCACAGTCAAATCCCGGAATACAAAATGGAAAAATCGAACCACCGAAGCAACGCGCGCGAACTGGCACCCGGACGAAATTCTATAGCACACTGATGCACGCTGGGTCCGCCGCCGTCGAAATGCTCACTTCGGAATAGAAAAAGAAAAATCGAACTACCGAAGCAACGCGCGCGAACTGGCACTCGGACGAAATTCTATAGCACACTCAAATCGCACATTGATGATTTAGAGTGGCCAAATATCCAAAAGATCTTATTAAAATCGCTCCGTTTGTTCTAGTTCCAAAAAAAAGATAAAATTATGATGATCAGTTTTTCTCAACCAACAACGCTTCAAATGTATTGATTTTCAATGCTCTGTCGCAGTGAACTCAATATGCAAATCATTTTAGACCAGTAATATAGTTTCAAACCATTGTGCAGCGCACAACATTGTAAAAATAAATAAGAAGAAGAAATGTTAACATCGTGCTTGTCAGTGAGCTATCTCCTCTCTCTCAAGTTATTGCTAAAGGAATTTTTGAGGTAATATCTGAAAGATTTCCAGGAGGGATCTATGAAAAAGTCCCAAAAGAGATCCCTGGAGGAAGTGCTGCTAGAAACCTTAGTGGAACACCTAGAGACATCCTTGAATTCTCTTCCCAAGTAACAATCAGCATGCCTTGAAGGTTTATTCATGTTTTATCCTGGTTTTATACGAGCATGTCAAAAAGCTAGTTGTTCTAAACTAGTTTTATGTGGTAGTTATTTACTTTGAACCTTTTGCATTTCATAAAACTATCATATAACATCTGCTATAAACATCTTCAGTTAAAGACTTGCAAGTAGACATGAATTGGTTTTATCACTTATTATAAACCATTTCAATAAAACTTGCATTTGCGATTGTTGTCGGAGAGATTTGTTTTTGTAAACAAATACACAAAACTGTGAGGCAATGCATAAAACCAACAAAAGATTTCGTGGCCGTAACATAAACCAAAAAAATGCTGTGATAAAACCGCTAGTTTTATCATGAGCTCAGTTATGACTACCTCAGGAAGGTTAGCCCTATTGGAGGAATCATCAGGAACACAGAGTTTTATCAGAAAAATATGTCGCCTAGCCGGGATAATTTATGTAAACACAGAAAAATTACTACTCAATTTTATGATTTCACGTACAGCTTAAGATCAAATTAAACCATACAATAAGTTTTCGTCATTTTATTTTGTCAGAAAAATTACATAATGTCTTTTCAACTCCGCTGTGTTGAAAAAACCTTTTTTGCACCCAATTCCACCGAGTAAATTAAATGCATTTAACTTCCAAATTATGCATAGTTTGTGTGGCGCACTTAGTTTTTGTCATTATCACAGTCACTTTCACCACAAATTTTCCGTGGCATGTCTCCTGACACGTATTAAATAGGAAAACAAATCTGAATTCCATATCTGCATCTTTCCAATTGATGGCTGGATAATTTATTCTGAAGATCGAACATTGAGAGTGAAAAATAATCAAAACAATTATTTGACAAGTCAGAAGATGGTTTTATTTAGAAGATTGATAAAACTATGACACAACCCGAAATCCTAAGCTGGTTTGCATACGAAGTCCTGTATACCCTAATAAGACTGGGCCAACTAGCCAGAACGTGTGTTTATTGAGGCACACAAGAAATCGAGAGCATTTTCAAGTCGGCATCAATGGTTTTATGTTTAGGATTTTTGAATCGCTAAAAAACTTTGATAAAATTAAAATTGTTACTTGGGTTGGATTGATTGATTTGTCTTTATTAAAGAGACTTTCAGCCCTTGAATTCTCTTGGAAAAATCTCTGCAGTAATTGTTGAAAAGATCTCTGAAGGAACTCCTAGTGAGATCCCTAATGGAACACCAGAAGAAATTCCTGATTGGAATTCCAGAGTAATTCCTAACGGAACTCCTGAACTAATCCCTAGAGGAGCTTTAGGAATTCCTGAAAGGAACTCCTAGACTAATCTCTGAAGGACCTCCTATAGGAATCCCTGAAGGAACTTCTGGATGAATCTTTGCTGGGTCTCGTGAAGACCTCCCCTCCCTGAATGCTCTTGAAAAAGTTTTTGAAGGAATCACTGTCGGATATCTGAGAGATCTTCTCTAGGAATCCCTGATGAAACTCCTAAAGGTATCCCCAAAAAGCAATGGCAGCTGAATAACTGATTCTTCAGTCAAATTTTTTAAGCAAGATTAAGAGCGGTTTATTCAGCCATTGTACAGCAATAATGTTTCATGGGTCCCTGAATCCAGCTGGATTAATCTCTGAAGGAAGGAATCCTCGATTGGAATTCTAGAAAAATCTTTAAATATACTCCTGTAGGAATAACTGAAGAAACTTCTGGAGAGATGTGAGTGATCAATGAAATAGATTTTTTGTAAATTTTCTCGTGCCTAGTAACATTTTTGTAAATACGATCCGTAGGGTAAAATCGGCTTCGTCTTATACGCTTATTACCGTCATATCAGACTGAAAATTATAAATAGTCACGGGTATTTCTACTTACCTTCGCCCATGACACAAAAGACGAAACCATAAGGGTGTGGTCTATCAATAACCAGCCTTTAAAACACTAGAAATCGGAGAAATCTCTTGAATCTTAAATGTCCCTCCGACGGCACCAAAGCAGCAGTTAGGGACTGTCCATCAATGACGTAGCATTTTAGGGGGCAGGGGGAAGTCTACGGTTTTGCTACGAACCATGCATTAAGTATGGAATAATTGGCTATGAGGTGGGAGTTAGGTGTCAAAAATTATCAAAAACTGCCACGTCATTTGTGGATGCCCCCATAGCGAATTGATTGATTGATTTGTCTTTATTAGAGAGACTTTCAGCCCTTGGCTGGTTCGTCTCTCCCCCATAGCGAAATGTTTTTTTATTACCGTTCAAATTTTAGTCCGCACTATTGATCTGATCATCAATTCACACCACACGAAAGCTCTGTGGTACTCCAACGTTTGGTTTCACCTCTGCAAAATGCAGTAAAAGCTGGTCAATTAATCAAATAAATAACTTTTTTTTTCCATTGCTGAAATGTAAACAAACATTTTTTTTTCGTCACACTATGTGCCATAGTGTTTTCTTGAAGGTATGATGGAAATTGAATTCATGTTGTGCCGAAAATATTATTGGAGTAGACGGAAATAGAATTGGTAATAAGGATCTTCGATTATTTTGAAATGCTTGTGAAATTTTTTTCGTTATTTCGTCAGGCAGTTGTCTAACAATCGGACCTCTATTTGCTACTTCATGAACACTATATGGGCCCTAAGCACAAACATGTTGATGATGTCTTTATGACTTCTGACTTCAGTACTCGAACGCCACCATTCCATTTCCGTTTTTGCAATAATCAGCGCATTCTCTTTGTCGCGAAACCATCATCACCATAGTTCTTCCCTTCCCACATCAAACATACTTTCACTTTTTGGCAGCAAATTGAGTTAGAGCGTCTGAATGACGCTGATGACCCCCGTGCCGGTTGATTATCTCACTCCAGAAGAAAGAGAAAAAAAAGACACTCTCGATGAGATTACCCATTTTAAACTAGATTACATCAGTTGTAGGTACCTACAGTCTGCCATGGTCGAAACATGGATCCCACAATTGCCGGGGAAGAGAGACCCAACCGGCCGAAACGATCGCTCCATCATGTCATCATCCCATCAGCTGTCACCGTCGTCTCCTCTGTTCGTTAACTCAACACGACGACGACGACGGGCTCGGTTACCTACTCCGAATCCTATAATCCATAATCCCCTCCTTGAGTCGTGGGTATCGCGGCGATCTGTTGCGATTATGGCACTCTATGACTAGGGGGTATACGTATATCTTGGGGTTAACCCCAGGTCGTGATCTTCCTTTTTTGTTTTGTTAATATTCCGTCACAGAGAATCCCCTGCGGCTGAGTACAACTTTTTTTTCGGATCTGTTAATGTGGAAAAAATATCACTGGTAATTCACAATTGGTAATATGGCTGAAATTGGCACTAACAGAGCAACAATGTAGTAATGGATGGAGCACTCCTAGGGGTTTCCTTCCCCAGTGAAATCTGATTTAAATCTATTGATTTTGAGCCAACAGCACAGCAGCCATAGGAGCAGAGATGCCAAAATGCGCAGATTTTTAGTTCTTTACGTCTTTCTGTACAATCTACAGAAAGCTCAAGACTGTCTGTATGGATTAGATAGACAATCTTTCAGAAGAATTATCAAAATTCCCGGTCATAACACTCTCAAAAGACGTACGTCATTTGACTGGAAGGTGAAAGCAGCACTTTGCTGTGCACGACACAGAGAACTGATTCGCGGAAAATCAAGGCAGTTCAAACCTTGGAAAGTGTTATAGGGTATTGGTTCCCTTATTAAGCATGTGGCTCCCATTTTCATCCTACGAAAAACAAAGGATTGAAGCGTTGTTTGTTTTGTTTCTTATTTTTGTATTTTTTGTTAGAAGTGAGCACCCATGAAAACAAAAAGAACGGAATCAATCGGTGCCGTAATCGCTTGTTTTCGAATAGGATGAATATGGGAGCGTGAGATTACTGATGGCACACATACCCTATTTTGATCCGGGATCAACAGCCAGGGTACGGTTTTCATGAAATCCGATCCCCAGACAACCAATTTGCACGTATAATGAAGTTTATGTTCATGTTATACGTACTTTTATGCGGAAAAGTTACATCGCATAAGATGCAGTAAAAGTGCCTTATGCGTACAAAAGTGGAGGCGCTATACGTGCATTGACGGAAAAATAATAACGCTATATGGCTTGAAGCGATATCTTATGCGATGCACGGTGTGCACTATTACGACGTTATATGGCATCTTATGCGACTTTATAATATTCGAAAAAAACAATTCTTGTCACCTTAGTCGAACTAATAACCTTTGGATTATCCAGCCACACTTCACACTTACGAAACACATTGCCTAATTGTCATGATATTCTAACTCACCTCAGTATTTGTTGGAAGGCACTTGATTTCCCTGCGTTGTACGTGTTCGGCAGGATATCTTGAGCTCAATATGACGAAGCATGATTTCCCGCACAGTTATCACTACCCCTCTATTGCAAGCAAAACCCATTGTTAATTATGCGAATTCAATTGACACTTTGCGAGTTTGCTCGAACACTTTTGCGAATGAGCAAAGTTCGTCGCAATAAAACATCAAAATATCGTCTACTACGATGTTGTCATGCATGATAAAAGTTAATTTGCATTCTTATATGATTTTATCAGATACATCGCAACAAGATCAAAAAATAACATCATATGCGATTAAAATTGTCCCTCAGCCGTACAGATATGCGATAATGACTTAAAATAACCCTTTAAACGATGTACAGCGTGCATCCTTATGCGATTCCTGGTTCACGCAGAAAAATGGCGCTTGTTTAAAACAATAAAACGCATGGTTGATTTTCAAACTGAGAATTTACTTATTCCAAAGTTATATTTAATTGTCTTCATTTAGAGTTTATGGATAAAAACAACGGATTACCATCATTTCATATAATGTCAAAAATTTCATTTGTTTCAACAAAATAAAAACCATAAACATGGTCCGAAAGCACCCACACATCTATAAAATGCTTACCCCAACATCGCCACAACGAAGAAGGTGCAGCAAATCCATCACGCCAACTTCCAAGTGCAGCTTTGGCCGTGATGGATAACGCGCAACTACTCACGACAGCATCCACAAAAAGTTGTCTTTTTTTAGTCGTTCTTCTCCCCATCCACTTACCGACGGTCTAAAAATAGATTTCCGAGCTGCCGCAGTTGCTGCCGTCACCAACACAATCACATTCCGGGTTTGTTGGTGGCAAAAGTGCAGTCGTTTGAATCCATCCATTGTTTCATGTTGAAAATACCATATCTCTGTTTGTTTTAACAAACTGACAAAAATTTCGACAAATGAAAATATTTGTATTATCAAACAATAGAATAGTTCAGTTTAAACTAGAAATCAGTTTGTCGCTATAGTAAACTGAAAAATCGGTTGATTTGAACTAGAATTTAATTGTGTTTACAATTTATTTTTCTGTGTGTTGTCTGGGCAGTTTGTTTGAAAATGAAACAAAAACTGGCATCCCTCCAATAAAGTGCACAGTAGACATGTATCCCCACGGGACACCATTTGTAAGAGATCGTATCAAATAGAACTGCCTACGTTTCATCCCCCCAAAGTCGTGGAGATTTTGTGCAATAGTTATATCAGGCTGAGTAGAGTTGACACACAGCAGCGAACCTGAAGAAACCGGCAGCGAAACAGTCAACCTGTCCGCCTCTCCCGGGGGCATGTCGGAATCGGGAGCAGGTGCTGAAACATAAACCACTCTTCGCCTCTCTGCAGCAAAGCCCCATACCGTGAAAAAAAAACTGTTTGTTTTACAACGCAACCATCCTACTAATTTCAAGCCGCCCGCGGAAACTAATGGCCGTATCATCCAGCGCAGAAGAATATCATTTACTGCGAAGCAAAACGGTTGCAATCGTCGAGGTGAACGTTTTTGATATACGCGATATGATTGCGCTGGATACATCGCGACGACACACAGGGGGGAATAAGGGCAACAACCACCCGAGTTTTCATGTTTGTCGGTGAGTTATCTTGATGTAATTAAGCTAATGAATTCATATCATCACGCCTACCCCGCAGTGACGACGACGACGACGACCGACTGCGATGAAAGTTGATGTCGTTCAGTTGCTGCGTCTGTGACCTGTGGTGGTTTTGCTGCTGCTGCGTTGAAGAACTGTTTTAATTGATGATAGGAATTTGGCTAGGTGCATTTTTGCGATAAGAGATTAGATATAGTACTATTTAACATACAGGGGATAGACAAAATGATCGGGACAGGCAAAATTTTCACTTTTCAAAAAATTTTCAATTGGCTGTAACTTTTCGAAAAGTGCATCAAATATCTTCAAATTTTTACTGTAAGTTCCTCAACTAGTTGTGTATCAGTGGACAAAATTTGGAAAAGATCGAGCAATTCTTCACGAAGTTATAACGATTTTTAAAAAAGATAAATTTATCCGATAGCCAACTTTGAGCTGTTATATCTCCGGATTAAATGAACCGAATGCAATAAAATTTTGTCCATTTATGACTTATATAATGAGCTATGGAAAACCATTGACTTAACTTAATATTCTTAACACGGAAGAAAATTATAACGATTAGATTATTTTTCTATAAAAACACCAAATTATCCAAAACATCAACATCGTTTCAAAATTCAAGATGCAAATAATAGTTCATTTAGTTTCCCTCTAATTGACTTATATATAAATGCGTTTTGAAGGAAAGTAACAACATAGCTGCCAATAAATTGAAAAAGTAATGGGATGCATATTAAAAATGGACAAATTTACTAAAAAATCGTGAAAAAAATAAAATCGCTGTAACTTTTTTGCTTGTTAAAAATTTCAAGTTAAGTTAAATGTTTTCCAGAGTTCATTGTATAAGTCATGGATGGTCAAAATTTCATTGCAATCGGTTCATTGAATCCGGAGATATAACAGCTCAAAGTTGGCTATCGGATAATTTTATCTTTTTCAAAAATCTTTATAACTTCGTGAAGAATTGTCCGATCTTTTCCAAATTTTGTCCACTGATACACAACTAGTTGAAGAACTTACAGTAAAAATTTGGGGATATTTGATGCACTTTTCGAAAAGTTACAGCTAGTTGAACATTTTTTAGAAAGTGAAAATTTTACCTGTCCCGATCATTTTGTCTATCCCCTGTATATCTGTGATACTAATTTATGAAGGTGATAATAAATAAATTTAGAAAAAAAAGACTGTGCTTCTTATGAGTTTAACATTGTACTGCTCGATAAAGAAGCCTTTCATTCATACTGGAAATAGGCCTGATTATTAGGTAGATTTCCGTGGGTTCTTTCTGAAACTTCACAAGGGATTGCTTTAGAAATTCTTGTAGGGTTTTGTTTTGAAAATGGTTCGGAAGTTTCTTCAAAGATTCCTTCAGAAATTTCAAAGTGTTGTTTCATAAATTCTTGCAATGGTTTTTTTTTCAGAAAAAAAATCCAGAGATTCCATCAGAAATTCATACATCCTTCAAGAATTTTAATGAAGCATTTTTTCCTCAAATTCCTCAATAAACTTTCCTGGAATTCCATCAAGAGTTTCCCAGGGCATTTCTCCAGGAAGTTCCTCAGAATTTCCTTCCAGGATTTCTTAAAGAATTTCCCTGGAACTTCTTTACATATTCCCCTACATATTAATTCAAGGGTGCTTGCTGAAATTTCTACAGGTATTCTACTGGAGATTCAGAAACAAATCATAGGGAATTCTTTGAGATATTCCTGCTCGCATTCCTTCTGAAACTCCTTGAGTGATTCTTTTGAAAATAGCTTCAGAGACTCTTTCAGATTTTTTTATTTCTTCAGGAATTAAAACAAGGTATGTCTTCAAAAGTGTTTTTTAATCAATGCTTTTGGGGCTCCGTCAGTAATATCTACTGCGATTCCTTTAGAGATTCCTGCACGATATCTTAAACTATTCTTCCAGGGATTTTTCCAGACGTTCTTGCAAAACATTCACCTGAAAATACAGAATATTGTTTTACAACTTTTCCTGAAGGAATTTCTATAAAAAAAAATGAAGGAATACCTGGTGATACCTTTAAAAATTTCGGAAGAAATTTGATTGAATTTTTTGGAAGGATTCATGAGAAACATCTGGAAGAATTTTGAAAAATTATCAGAAGGATGCTTGGAGAAATCCGTAGAGGTATTTCTGAAGTAATCACTTAAAAATTTCTGCAGAAATAACAGGCAAAGCTATTTGAGGAATTCTTAAAGGAAACCCTTTATAAATTTTTGAAGTATTGCTGGAGATTTTTTTTTAAAGAATGCTTGGAAGAACTTCTGGAGACACCTCTGGAGGAATTCTTAGAGGAATTTATTATACATTTCCGTGATTTCGAAATCCAGCAGTTACCTGGAAATGGAAACAATACCTGGAACAACTAGATTATCCTGTGTAGGTATTCAAAGATTTTTTCTGAAAATTCTTTGAAAATGTCAAAGTTGATTCTGGTGAAAAATCTACAGGATTTTCTAAAAAAATCTTCTGAGAAACTCCTAAATCACCAGTGGAACAAATCGTAGAAGAATCCTTAAGGAAATATCTGAATAAATATTAAGAAATCCTTGTATTAAATACCCGGAGGAATTTCTGGAGAAACCCCAGGAGGAACTTCCAGGAGAATTTTTGAGAATTTTGGGGAATTTATAAATAAATACCCAAAAAAAATCTCTGAGTATATAGACAAAACTCTTGAACAAACCCCTGAAGAAATTCCAACAATGATTTAAGAAAGAGTTCCCAAAAATCTCTTAATTGATAATCGAAAAACCTGGAGCAATTTCTGAAAAAAAAAAAACATCGGAATCTCTGTGAAAAATCCTGGAATATCTCTTGAAGAAATATTTTGAGGAATTTCTGGAGAAATCCCTGAAGAAATTTTGTAAAGAATTTGAGAAATTTTTCGACGAATTTCAAAGACATCCTCAAATAAATTCCTGGTAGTTCTGATAACATTACTGTAGAAATTCCTTCAGTTATATCTGAAGAAGTACTTGGACTTCTGTAGTAATCCTTGAAGAAATTTCCTTCAAATTCTCTTGGCAATTCGAGGAGGAATTTCTGAAGAAACCCATTGACTAGTTTCAAGGTCTTTTGAGAAATTTCTCGAGAAACTCCAGAAGAAGATCCGAAGAAAATTCTTAGAGGAATGATTGCATGACTATTTGGAGGAACCCTTGGAAATACTTTCAAAGAAAAGCATGGTCAGAAATACATTTCAAAGGGATACCTGGAGAAATACTTAAAGAAATTCTCGCCGAAACCACCCAAGAAAATTCTACAAAAATCTACTTTCTAAAAAAAAAATCCGGATAAATTTTGATAAATCCTGAAAGAACCTCTAAGGAATTTGTTGTGGTATCTCTGGAGGTAATCTTGGGGAAAACTCCAAGGAAGTCATACATTCTCAAAGAATTCTCAAAGGTACCTTTACAAGAATTCTTACTGAACTCATAAAAGGTATTGCTGCAAGAATGCCCCTTCCGCGATAATTCCAGAAAGATGCGATAGGGAATAATTCAAGAAGGGGTTTCCTTAGAATAATTCTTAATTAGGCGCGATATCAAAATCATTTCTATGGGCACGTACCTGTAGTACAGGCGGCGCTATGCATTGGAAACCTTGAGCAAGCAGTTTATATTTAACCATGACACCAGTGCTTTTAACCGATTGTTTTTCCAACGTATTTTTATGAATTTATTATTAATTGAAACATATTGTTCTTACCGTAATTTTGTGTCCTCGTAACAGAAGAAATATCAAACACTTAATACAAAGGAGTTATAGAGTGCAGGTTTTCTTCTGTAATTTCTTTGAAAATTCCTTCAATTTTTATACAGAAACTTTAAAAGTAATTTCTCCAAAAAATACTCTGAGATTTTTTGGGAATTCTAAAAATTTCTTAAAAGGTTTCTATAGATATTTCGTTTTAGGAACAACTTTGCAGTTTTTTTTCCCAAAACCTCCAAATAGCTTTATTATTGAAAAAAAAAACTACCCTAGCAGTTTAATGAAGAACTTACTCAATAGCACACTGCAGCCGTTTTTCCGAAATTTCCTTTCTGACAATTTTTAGTAGAATTCCTCTAGTAATTTCTTAAAGAGTTCCTCCGAGATTTTTTTTTCCTGGAATTCCTACTAAATTTCACTACGAATTTCTCCGACAGTTGCTCAGGTATTTTCCAAAAACTTTCTTCAGGCATTTTTCTGGAAATTTCGACAGTAATTATTCACACAGTTATTTTTAATTCGTGACGAATTCCTCTTGTATTTTTTTTAATGAAGTGCATCATTTTTATACTTATTTTCTCGTTTAATTTCTTCACACTAATCTCTGGAAATTTGTTGACGTATTCCTTCTTAGATTATTTGGAAATTATTAAGTTGTTTTTTTTAAGAATTCGGCCATTTGAATGTAAAATACGTTTCTCTAGGAACTTGTTTGAAAATATATTCGGTAAAACCTTGGAAGTTTTCTAGAAGATTTCATCACCAATCCTTTCAGGAATTGAATCCAAAATTTCTTGCGAAATCCCTCCGGCAGTTCTCCTATGACTTCATCGAGAAAATATTTTAAGATTTTCTATGGATGTTTTTTTGGATAATTTTTCGAGTTACCTCAATCAATTTCTTCAGAAATCCATCCAGTAGTTCTTTTTGTGTTTACTTCGAAAATTCTTTTAGAATATCCTCTAGAATATCCTCCAGGAATTCCATTACCCTCTGATATCCATCCCCGCCTTTAGAAGGGGTAAAGTTTGATCATTGTTGTAATTTTTGTTTCGTGGACAATGATTTTTTTTCTGATATTTAGGACTGTCCTGTATATCTCAGAATGGTTTTTGGTGCCTTTCTATTTTTTTAAATCATTGAAGCATCGATGTTTTAGTCACCTTTCAGGAGTCATTGTTTGTTTTGTATTGAATCGCTACAATTAACATATTTTGAATTTTTATCATATCATTCTATCATAGTTAAATAGCTTAAGGGGGTCGAATACACTCTAAAATTATTTTCCTTAAAAATCATTCAAAAAAATTAAAATGTTTCAACAATAACCATAGAAACTCAAAATGTTTTCGTCTCAAAAATCCTTATACCAAATAGGCATCCAGGAAAAATATAAAAGTGTGGTAATGTTCAATAATAAAACTTGGAAAAATCAAAAACCAGAATTCTCAAAATCGAGAATTAAAAAAAAATAATTGCTACGTCATTTATGGACGGTCCCTAAGACCGGAAGTCCTCTACGGACACGAGATATGGACCATGCTGAATCCCGAACTCGCTGCACTTTAGGTGAAGCCAACATCCTGAGAGTGGTCAAGGCTGGACGGATACGATGGACAGGGCATGTTATGAGAATGCCGGACAACAACCCTGAAATGTTGGTGTTCGTTACTGATCCATTTTGCACAAGAAATCTTTGAGCGCAGAGAGCACGATAGGCGGTTGAGCTTGATCTGGCGAGCATTTGGAGTGATCGAGGATAGAGAGCGGCAGCCACAAACCGAGTATTATGGTGTACTAAGGTTGATGTTGTGTTATCCTAATTGTAATGTTGTGCAAATAAATGTATTTATGAACTTATCTCTATACTATCCACACGGAAATACAGGCAAATTCGTTTGCCCAATGAAACACTTCTAATCATTTTTCAGGGACAAATGTAAATCTTTTCGTTAAAAAACTTCTATGTCGTTTTTAGAGAATGTACCAAATTGAATTGAACTTTAATTTAACTAATAATTGATGCTAAGCAAGGAATCTGTTTTAATCGCGATCACTTCTTAAGAAGTGGAACATTTGGTATGGAAGAACGACGTTAAAAAACACCTTCATAAATGTTATCTACCACTGTGATTTTATCACGAAATTCCCTTCTGCCTCAACAAAGCCCCATTCCGAAAGTGACCATTTGACAAACGCAAACAACCATTACGCTGGGATTTTCCGGTCAGATTAGCACACTTACCGTTCCGAATCGGACGACGAGCAACCAAGTCTCATTTGTGCAAGAAATGATTGCCATTGCCGTTTTGTCCCCCGCTCGACGACCATGCTGACTGCTGACTCTGGGGGGAGAGGGACTGTGTGTCGGTTCAATTTATCATCATCCAAATAAGTGAAAGAACATGTTCCGGAGCAAGGGGCTTCATCGCGCGCGCGTTCGGTCATTGGTGTGATAATTTACTCCTGAATTTATTTTGTGATAAAGTGGTCGTTTTTCGCATGCCTTTTTGTGCTTGCCCACCAGCGCTGCTGAGTGGACCTGTATGCGGAGGGGCATTTCTTGCTCGCTATAGCTCTCGACCTACCGACCGAACGAGAGGCGACACGGCTCAAGAGGGCGAAAAATATAGCAATTATATAATATCAAAGATTATTCCTTCCAGGTGTTCCACGGTGTCTCCACCACTACCCGTCGCCTTGCCCGCCTGTTGGGTCCGGTCCGGTCGTCGTCGTCGTTTGGGTTCGTCAGCAGAAAAGGCCGTAAATTGGCACTCTTGTTAGTCATCTGCTCGAGTTTCTGTCGAAATCACTTAGGGCAACCGAAAGGAATGGACGAAGCGAGCAAACGAGCGAACAAACGAAGTGTACTTTTGAAAATGGCAATATATTTTCCCATCTCGTTTCGTTCTCTTTTTTTCGGGATGGTGGGTGCACTGCACACGGAATGGGGCAGGACCAGCAGGGTGAGCGGGAAATGTCTGCAGAAGGAGCATGACGAGAAACGAATGGGGAAGCATAAATCGTGAGGAGTTTTTTTTTTTCGTGCATTCGAGGTGTTTGACTTCCCGGTAGGGCTTTGCCATACGAGTTGAGCAATTTGGAGCTCTTCTCATTTGGGAGAATTGTATAATAGTTTATTTGGGTTGAATACCTATTACCCAATGATTTTTTTCATTTATTTAGTTAACGTCAAATTCATGATAATACTGAACCAACAATTTGCCGTCATAATACTCGATTTGCAGCTGTAGCTCTCCAACCTCGATCACGCCCAACACTCGCCAGATCACGCTCCACCTGGTCCGCCCATGGTGCTCTCTGCGCTCCACGCCTTCTTGTACCAACCGGATGATTAGCAAACACCAACTTTGCAGGGTTGTTGTCCGGCATTCTTGCAACATGCCCTGCCCACCGTATCCTTCCGGCTTTGGCCACTTTCTGGATGCTGGGTCCGCCGTAAAGTGCAGCGAGCTCGTGGTTCATCCTTTTCCGCCACACACCGTTCTCCTACACGCCGCCAAAGATCGTCCTTAGCACCCGTTGCTCGAAAACTCCGAGTGCTTGCAGGTCCTCCTCGAGCATCGTCCATGTCTCGTGTCCGTAGAGAACCACCGGTCTTATTAACGTCTTGTACATGGTGCATTTGGTGCGGGGGTGAATTTTTTTTGACCGCAGCTTCTTCTGGAGCCCATAGTAGGCACGACTTCCACAGATGATGCGCCTTCGTATTTCACGGCTCACATTATTGTCAGCCGTTAGCAAGGAACCGAGGTAGACGAATTCTTTTACCACCTCGAAAGTATCTCCGTCTATCGTAACATTGCTGCCAAGGCTTGTCCTGTCTTGCTCAGTCCCACCTACCAGCATGTACTTTGTCTTAGCCGCATTCACCACCAGTCCGACCTTTGCTGCTTTACGTTTCAGGCGGGTGTACAGTTCTGAAACCGTTCCAAATGTTCTAGCAATAATATCCATGTCATCCGCAAAACAGACAAATTGGCTGGATTTCATGAAGATCGTACCCCAGCTATTGAGCCCGGTTCGTCGCATAACACCTTCCAGAGCAATGTTGAATAGTAGGCAGGAAAGTCCATCACCTTGTCGTAGTCCCCGTCGAGATTCAAATAAACTGGATAGTTCAACCGAAATCCTTACGCTGTTCTGCACACCGTCCATCGTTGCTCTTATCAGTCTGGTAAGCTTCCCGGGAAAGCTGTTCTCGTCCATGATTTTCCATAGCTCTGTGCGGTCGATACTGTAGTATGCCGCTTTGAAGTCGATGAACAGGTGGCGCGTTGGGACCTGGTATTCACGGCATTTCTGGAGGATTTGCCGTACGGTGAAGATCTGGTCCGTTGTCGACCGGCCGTCGATGAAACCGGCTTGGTAACTTCCCACGAACTCATTTACTTTAGGTGAAAGACGACGGAAGATGATCTGGGATAGCACTTTGTAGGCGGCATTCAAAATGGTGATCACTCGAAAGTTCTCACACATTAACTTGTCGCCTTTCTTGTGGATGGGACAGATTATCCCTTCCTTTCACTCCTCCGGTAGCTGTTCGGTTTCCCAGAACGGTGCAGACAGGTGGCCAACTTTTCCGGGCCCATCTTGATGAGTTCTGCTGCGATACCGTCCCTACCAGCCGCTTTGTTGGTTTTAGCCCGTGCCTAAATTCTCTTTACCATTCAGGTGCTCGTCGAAGTGCTGCTTCCTACTTTCGATCATCTCATGTTTATCCGTCAGGAGGCTCCCGTCCTTATCTCTGCAGACTTCGGCTTGAGGCACGAATCCTTTGCGGGATGCTTTGAGCTTTTGGTAGAACTTACGTGTTTCTTGTGAACAGCGCAGCTGTTCCATTTCCTTGCACTCCGCTTCTTCCAGGCGGCGCTTTTTCTCCCGGAAGAGGACGGTCTGCTTACGCTTCAGTTTGTATCGCTTCACATTCTGTCGGGTTCCATACTGCAGCATTACCGCCCGCGCGGCATCCTTTTCCTCAAAAACCGTTCTGCACTCCTCGTCGAACCTTTCATTCTGTCGAATCTGTTCTCGGCTGCGTTGCTGATGGCTGCTTAGACTGTACTTCAGCAGTCCTCCAGAGGGGCCACATCGATCACACCCTCGTAGTCGATATTAGCGCCACGATAGGTCCTGATGTCGATAATTTCAGAGAAGTGCCGTCCATCAATCAGAACGTAGTCGATTTGCGATTCCGTTTGTTTAACTGAATTCGCACACATATAGCGCGGCAAAATAATTCTCATAATGGAAAAAGGAAGGAAAAACAGAAATCAAACCATCTCCCGAAGACGCTATGGTGGTCAAGCCCATTCTTTTGACAGTAGTTTGATTGCTTATGTTGAGAATGTCGGAGACTCAAGCAGCCAGTCGAATATTGACAAAGGAATGTCAAAGACTGTGATCTCTCTTTGAATGAGTGTAATCAATTTCGTATCTTTTAATTCCGCCCTATGTTGCTTATCCTTTGACAGATACGCGTATTTCGACTACCACTTGTAATCTTCCTCAGTGTCAGTGTCCACTCGGATAACTGTCACTGAGGAAGATTACAAGTGGTAGTCGAAATACGCGTATCTGTCAAAGGATAAGCAACATAGGGCGGAATTAAAAGGTACGAAACTGATTACACTCATTCAAAGAGGGTATTCTGCTTAGAGGGTTCGAAAAGTCGGTACAAGATCACTGTGATCTCTAACAAGACTGCAACCAGCATTCATCAACCACTTCAGTTTCTTTACATACAATAAATTAAACATTGAGTGAAGCTTTTTCCTAGCACGTGCCTCTCTAATTCTCGTAAGCAAAGGTCATTGCAGAGCAGGGGTAAAAACGTGCCGCATATGACCACTCACTGAAACCGAACCGCCCGGTTCCACCACGTCTCCAAAGTTGCTAACTGCAACAGACACCATGTAAATTGAACTATTTGTAGTAATTATTTAATTTAGATCTGAGCCACCTTCTCCTTCTTAGCCGGTTGACTCCTAGTATCAAGTCTTCGTCGTCGTCGTCGTCGTCTGTGCCATCTCCCACTCAGATTGTGTCCCTCTTTTACGCCAACGTAATCGTCAGCTCAGTGGTAACTAACGGTCCTGCCTTTTCTGTGTCAACTGATTGCCGTGTTATTCCTCGACAAAACTTCAATAAACAACGAATCGTACAAGCGCGCCAGCCTTTCAGTCGAAGAGCCTCGAGTCGGGAAGAACAGCAATAAACCCACTTCACTCTCGTTTGGGACTTGATTTCGCTTCTCCTGGGTACGACGACTGGGCGAACGCTTTCCGAGATTCTATTGTAATTTTATGCTAATTTTAAACAAACGTGAACAATCAATTTTCCTTCACGATTTTCGTTTTCCTTCCCGCAGCAAAAGAGTGAAACTATTCCGTGCTTGCTTCGGTGTGGTAGCATCCCGCAAAACTGTCATCGGATCCTTCTCCCAAGTGCCCACCGCGCTCAGTTGCAAGCTAGTGGAGGGCGCGCGTTTGCAATTTTTGTAGGTAGTCCCGTTGTCAAATCTTTCCGCCCCCGAGCGTCGTCGCGCATTGTATAGGGAAATGCAACGTTTTACAAGCACGATCTATCTCTGTCCGTCCTTTCACCGGGTTTGGGGCTGGGTCCGAGCGAAGGGAAGCATCACGGTAGCCTGATACCTACCATCATCAGCGAGCGTCGAGAGTGCTTCGAGCAGCAAGAAAAGTTATTTCGTTGTCGCCTCGTTACATGTCATTTAAACCATGCTCCTGCCATTATGCCAATACTTACCTAGTAATCCACTCGAAGCTCCACAGCTCGGTGTGGGAGACGAGGGGAACCGTCGCTGGGCTGGGTGTTTCTGCAGTTTACACTCGCTCGCTCGAAATGACAAAAGCCAATGACTGTCATTTCGCCGATGTGATGTCCCACGGCTTCCTCCATCAGGGACCGCAAGATTGAACCAGTGCGAATCGATAGTTTTCACCGCTACTCTGCTAGGATCGCCCAATATGTAGGTCATGTGTCATGCCAATGAACAACCGACGATGGTATTAGCTTACATTGGAAAAAGGGATTTTAAGTGAGGAGATCACTCTCACCCTCCACCGCGTCTTTCCGAGAATCTCGCTCAACGAACCTAATGGGTTGTGAGTGGTGGAGCTCCTCATGTTAAACCGATTGGTAGCGGATGCTTGTCCTCCGAGAAAGGAAGGAGTGGATGTCATCATTTCACGTGTCCGCCCTTGCAATAATACCCGCCCGCCAAGCCAAGTGGAGGTGAAAACCGATCTTTCGGTGCGATAAGTGCGCTTGCTGACTAAATGGGGCAATTAGTACAACATTATTCCGACCATTGGCTCGGCACGTTTTAATAGAGCCTGTCAGAGAGCTGTCTACATTGGTGGCGGCGACGGCGGCAGCGGAATCAATCTGCGTGTGTAGGAGGCTGCTGCTTAAGCCGCAAGGGATTGCCCAGGTAGCGAGATGAATCACGCATCAGTATTCCATTTGAAGAGATACCCTAGCTATACGGATTTTAAAATAACAAACGCAAAAACTGACAGAGCGCATACCGCCTATGGGTTTAATCTCCCGTTTACTTCAAATAGGAATTTCAACGAGCGGAACACGAACCCACCGTGAACACGCGTTTATGCTGACAACTGACTGTAGCGGTGTAGGATTACATTAGCACGAACACAGAATTGGATAACAATAGGCAACTTGGTACTCGGTGTTGCAATGAGTACAATTAGTCATTTCGGCAGCACGACCAGATCACATTACAACCATATTGTTACATTCTTACATTTTATGCATTGTGTGGATAATGCAAATCATCAAGTGTCAAACTTCTTGATGGAAAGATTTTTCCACTGGAATCCAATAAGCGACTGAAATAAATCTGGTTAATCTGCGTCTACGTGACAGCGATATAACATGACTCATAAGTTCTATTAGAGCTTTCGAAAAAGGGATTTCTCGTGCATGATTTTTGATAGCTCTGTGCGATGGCGTTGACCAGGAGCAAAGTGGGTGGAGTATGGTAACTATAAGGGTCCTATAACACACTCTCGACGCGCACCCACAGCAATACCTACTCAGTCATTGAGTTGGTCTTACACAGAAATTGATATGATATGTTTTCCTACTCAAATTCAAAATAATCCTTGGAGCCGGAGGGGTCATATATGAACCCAACATAGAAACGGCTGTATAACTTCACACATTTAATAAATCAGACCACAGTTGTTGCAAATTGAGTCCTATATTAAGGAAAAATGAGAATATTTGAATTTGAGAATTCATTGACAACCTAGAACATCCTGAACTATGAAATTAAGAGAAACAGATCAATTGACATACCAGTTTTTTCAAAAAGCCGAATTTGGATATTGGTTACGTTCATATGTATTCATGTAACCTTCGTCAAGAGTATCAAAAGGTTTTTTTTTATTATATTCTGGGATGTTCTAGGTGCTCCAAACTGCCCAATAGTGAAGTCCTTCGTATCTACAAGAAAAACTTCATGTGTTTTCGCCATAAATAATAGCATTGCATACTCTAATGGGATCCGTGAAGATCTTGAAATCTTTAATGTCTTTTACAGACACTATATGGATATTCCAGGTCAGCTAAACTTCAGATCTACATACGTAACAGCAGCCACATCTGTTATACTAAGTAACGTTGCACCCGAGATGAACTAGCCTAGGGCTTAAAATCTCGTTAATACAGATAAAAAAAAAGTAACTTTGCATAATCAACCACGGTTACTGTACCAATCTGAAGTCTATTAGATATTATTATACATCTTTCGGACATTCAGGGTCGTCCAAACTGTCCTATAAAGAGGTCCTCAAAATCTACAAGAATAACTTCATATATTTTCTCATAAATACCAGCATTGCATAATCTACTGGGATCCGTGAAGCTCTTGAAATCTCAAATGTCATTTAGAAACACTATAACAATACTCCAGGTCACCATAACTACCTTGGAGTTCAGAACTTCAGGTCTATACTCGTAACAGTACCCATATTTGCTATACTGCGTAACGTTGCATAATCAACCGCGGTTACTGGACCAACCTGAAGTCTACTTGAAATTATTATAAACTTTTGGGACATTCAGGGTCGTCCAAACTGTCCCGAAGTGTAGCTCTTAACAATAACAGTAGGTATTCTCACAATGAACTGTAACATTACACATCCTACAGCAATATGTAATCTCCCTGGCATTTCATGATAAAACTTGTGATAATAGCTTTTGCCAATACGTTAAATACGGCTAAATATCAACTGTATTTACCAAAGTAGTTCAAGGAACAATAAGCGTTGTTATATATTTTTGGAATATGGTATGGTATACTGCTATGGAGCTAAGTTGATAAAAACAACCTGAAAATGTTTTTTTCAGTCTCGACAAAATTCAAATACTGCTATTTAATTTCGTCCAACGTTTCGGTCGCATATAGGACTTTCATCTGGGACTTTAAAAATGATTGTTCATTTTATTTGGTGATTTTTACAAAAAATATTTAAGATAACAATTTTTACCAATTATCACAGATTCTTCGTCCAATCCCAAGTAACATTTTAAGTTTTGTTCGGCTCTACAAGAGATCTTCATGACCAATTTTATAAAACTTGCAATAAAACTGAATCATACATCAAAACCTCTTGATAACCTCTTTAAGAGCATCTTCCGGCAAAGTGGACCACTCTCGGAGAGGTTTTGCAAACCGCATTAAGAGTAGCAATAAATCCGTTTTAAAACCTAGTTGAAATATTTCCCATTCTCGATTGTTGTTGTTTTTTTTTTTTTCAACAAAAACTATGACAGCTCAAGATGCAGAGAAGCTTCTTCGATGGCACGTAAAGTTCAGGAGGATACATCATTCGTAAGTAGAAAGCGATTATTTCAAAGTAGTATTTTAGTAGTTATTGTGCTGGTAGGCTTATGCGCATTCGAATTTACCGTGAATATTGGGGTTGCAGAATCATAAAATTAATGCGCTTCGAAAATAGTGAATATTATCATCTTGGAATGAAATAAATCAATTTGTGAATTTAGTAAAACTATCCCGAATCACAAGAAAACTCAGCAGAGAGAGTTTATTTATGTGAGCATGTTATGAAAATGGTTGCAAACTACCAATTCATTGCTAATTTAAGCAAAATTAACTATTTTTCATTCACGTCAGCTAATTCTTCAAAATTGCGACGACCATAATTAGCGAAAATAAACGAAAGCAAGTTTACTTTTATGATGACCGCAATAAACCTAGCAGTGTCGTAGTTTCTGCTTTTCCACCAACAGATGTCGTTACTAATCGAACGGATCGCCATATGTGGAGAGTTTTAACAGTTTTATTGCGGTAATAATGATTGCCAGAAGGTTTACATATCGGAAAGTTTTGTTTACTCTTAAAATCTGTCTTTATGGATATCTTCAGGTATACTATAAAACATTTTATTAATGGTTTTCATAAAAGCAGTCATAAAACTGTGAGTTTTAATTATTGCTGTAATAAAACATTAATAAAAATCGAACAAAACCAATCAGCGATGGAATTGTTACTTGGGATGTGTTCTGTTGAACAAAGGTTGTTGGGCTCCTTCGAACCAACAATAACCCTGCAAATATCATCAACCGTGTTATAAACAGGGTAAGCGGAAACCAAAGCAGTCGAACAGCTATGGAAGTGAGCAGTAATGAAAACGAAGAACCAGGAAATCCAAAAGCATACTGCTCGCTCACAAACATTCCAGGACTAACACCGACAATAACAAAAGCACCGCAGAGGGAACTTCCAAATATACATACACATCGCAAGCAAACAGCAGGCTCGCTGCTCCCACTGGTCAAGGTCCGAACACCAGTCGATGAGCGCAGCAATGTCGTCTACAAACTGTGCTCAATGCAATGCGTGTTACATTGGCATGACAACACAAAAACAAAAATCCTGCATTTCCAAACACAAGTCTAACATGCGAAAACTGAAAACACTGAGACATGCAGGACACACCATTGAGACACCGCAATCCAATCTATATTGGAAACCACGGCCCTCATAAATCACGCAGCATGAGCGGAACACTCATTCAAGCTAGATGATACGAAAATCCTGGACACAACAAACAGAGGAAAGAGTTTTCCTATTCTGGAGAGCTGCCACATCCACAACACACACAATATAGTCAACATACGGACGAACACCGACAATCTCCACGTCGCATATGCCGGGGTTCTCCACTGGCTGAAAAACAATCAACATCAACGAACGAGAAACAGATGATCAAAACAAACTCGCACAAAATTGTAAAACACAACACTAACACCAATACACACTCCAAGATGATTCTGAACACGCACACCAGCAGCAAATATCGATTGCACGAACACACATGATGAACACGGAAAGCAATGGTGATCGATCAAGCGCGAGGTATCAAATTCCAGTGGGGTAAAATTCCGGAATGGTTTTTCCACATTTACCGAATCCTAACCGTTAACTGCTGTGAGGGAGTAAGTACACTGAAGAAAATTGCGTGGGAAGAATGAAAATTGCGAGAATAATTTTTGTAGTTAGGTGCCGTCCACAAATTACGTAACGCTCTATGGGGAGGGGGGGAGTTCGACCGAGCGTTACGGCCCTTACAAAAATTTTAGGATTTTCGTACAAAAAAGCGTTACGGAGGGGGGGGGGGTCGAAAAATGCCGATTTCAGCGTTACGTAATAAATGGACGCTGCCTTATGTATGTTTTTGATCGCAGAAATTCATTCCGCTGGACAACACTGAGAGGAAATTTCATTTTGATTTCACTGGAAAAAGTCAAGTAACCGTCCCGAAATGAATTTTTCAGTGAGTTTACATGAATTAAGTGAAACCCGCTTGAAAGTATAGTGAAACTCCAAAGAAAAGTTATTGGAAATTTCGCACTGTATCGTATTATAAATTGTACATGGTTTTCAAGTGGATTTTACTGCAGTCGAAAGTATGCAAAATAGAAGCATGTAGTTGTCACCCATCACTAACGAACCATGTCTGAGAGTGATGATGGCAATATGTTCAGTAAATTCAGATGTTTCCTCTTCCTCAAGCATCAAGGTAACCATTTGGTGGTCTCCGATGGCTCGGAGACGAACCAAACTTTTGAACTTACCTGAGCATAAAATATTTATAATAGCAAAAACTAGTAAAATTATACTAAGAAATAATTTAAATTCATATCATTGGCAGTGAAAAATTTCACTTAAATTTTATTGGATTTTTTCAGTAGAATATTTTCACTAACTGATCATTTAAGTTTCAAATGTTAAGTTTGATGGAAAAAATCTACTTAAGATTTCCAGTAGATTTTAAGTGAATTTTTCGCTCAGTGAACCTTTGTTCAACAGAACACATTGGTCGAAGAATCTGTGCTAATTGGTAAACATTGTTATTTTAAATATTTTTCTAAACATCACAAAATAAAATAAACAATCATTTTTAGAGTCCCTGATGAAGGTCCTATATGCGACCGAAGCGTTGGACGAAATTAAATAGCAGTATTTGAATTTTGTCGAGACTGAAAAAGCCATTTTCAAGTTACATTCCATCACAGTCGCAATAAAAAACAACTACTGTAACATGAGGCGATTTCGTTTTAGATGGTAACGTTGAACAACTATATCTGATTCATGAACCTCTTAACTCTCAAGGGTCACTCCAAGATAGTATTGTGATAATTTCGGTCTTCCAAACTTTCATGAAGTACAAAAATTTGTATCTACACTTGCAATGCTAGCCTGGTACACTCATATATACGAATACTCATCAAAGACTAGTAGTCATTGTTCTGTACCTTTGAAATATTTAAGGTTGTTTAACGTTTTATAGAACTCATTTTTCGATATCTGCATTCGTTGTAGTCATTGTGAAACATTGTTGATTTAGTTTTATTATGATTCTAAATAAATTAAGGGGTTATATATGTTGAGGTCCAGCACAAAATATTTTCTTTTATTCTTTTATCTTAAGGACAGACTTGTTAGAATCCCAAAATGGCCGCCACAATGGCCGACTTTGACACCTACTCATGATTTCGAGAGCACAAATCTCTTCGTAAACAAAACCAGCGCACCTGAACTTCTTATTTTAAGCTTATTTCAAGTGAGCAAGAACAGAATAATAAAATGCACTGTTGTTTGAAACTTGCTTCTTGAGATTTGTGCGTCTGAAGTTCTGATGCACTGTTGTAGCGGGATTTAAAGACGTTTGTCCTTAAACTATGAGTTCTTAAGACAGGCCAGGAGTAGGAATTCAGACCGACGATTGGACATTTTAGCGACCATTAGCTGACGAACGAGAACGGAGACGGCTGATTTATTTACCGCTTCTAAGAACATTATCTTACCTACGAAGCATTTTTTTTTCTCCAACACAGCTTCCCTTATCGTTATCGAACAATTGGTTCGACGATAAGTGTAGAAAGATTTTGGAAGAGAAAACGCAGCGAGGGTGGTCAAGCTGCAGCACGGGACTCGGCAGAACGTGGAACGATATAAAAGAACGCGGAAACAGTATGCCCGTCTCTTCCGGGATGAGAAGCGCAGCCTGGAAGAAGCGGAGTGCGAACAAACGAAACTGCTGTGCCGTTCTCATGCAACACGGAAGATCTACCAGAAGATGGTCCAGAAGCTCAATGCATCCCGCAGAAGCTTCATGCAGCGATATTGACGGGAGCATCTTGACGGACGGACGTGAGGTGATCGAAAGGTGGAAGCAGCACTACGACGAACATCAGGTTTTCTCAGAGGAGCTTCCGAATGACTCGACACTATCGTCGTTACCTTTGTAACTTTGTTGCTCATCGCATTTGTACCTTCGAGGGGCTTCCACATCCGCTCGGGCCCCGGGCCCCCACAATCCTTAATTCGCGCCTGGTCGTTACGTAGGTAGATTAGTCTGAGTTTTTACCAGCTACTGTCAGTAATACGCACAATATCCAGGAAGTATGACACTACTTTTCTCAATTTTGATTATTGTATATACATGGGCGATCAACAATCAACTCGAACCATTCCCACTGCTCTCAAGCTGGGGGGGAAATCATTGGTGAAACGTCCAATTTGTTCAACACGTTTAGAAGTCACTTTGCTCCCTATCGCTATAAATCTGCCACGATTGCGGGATGCGGTTTCCAGTATATTTGTTTATCGCTCGAACGAAGCAGTTCATGTTCCACATCATCTTCCTTCATTCATCTTCCGGCTCAGCTTACCACACCACCGCACAGTGGCTGATTTCGTGATTTTAGCGCGCTTAATTAATAACTTTTTTACTATGAAGTTTAGCGTCATGGTGTCTTCGGGAAAGTTTTTCACTATAACAAGGAGCTTCTTTTGAGCTTCTGTGAAAAATGATCAATCCCCCTAAAAGTGAGATAGAAAATTTATTTTTTGAATTTTTCAAGATACGAGGTTGGTGCCTTCACAAAAGTTGTAGAAAATGTTGTTTAAAGCAACTTTGCCGAAGACACCAAGATTGTAACTCCGTTACTTTTCATGATACGTTACGTTTTCTTTCATCAGTCCCTTGAAAAACGTTTTTGCACAATAACTTTCTAAAAATTGATTCTACAATTTTCTTATGTTCTACAAAGTTATAGATAATGGAAAAACACACAACTTTGCCGAACATGACATCCCGCTAATTCCTAAATTAAAATAGTTATAACGGTTTGTATAGTTTTTTGGGCCATATTCCAAGCATATATAACTTAGCTATAGGCAATTATATGCAAATTTCCTTTTACGCATGTGAAAGAACATGTAATTGCCTCTCTTAGAAAGCCAAAATCATCAAACTGTAAGAAACTGTAAGATGTTTTTTGTATAGAAACTTACATCCATTTATGTTACTCTTATATGAGATTTATATATATTTTCAACATATTTATTTGACATTTCATGTCAGCTTGCATTTTTATCGTTATTGTAAGTGTGTGTTAATATAAAGAAAGGTTTGTGGTGCATTTTGGATCATTCGTGAAGTACGTTACATAAAAACTTACCATCTAATTCTTTTGTCTTACTAACTCAAGTGCTCCACGAAAAGAGCGAATGAAGCGCCATTTCTTAAAAAAATCCAAACATGCGCGTGACATATTCTAATAACGCTCTCACTAGTACATATCTATGTCTACATTGGTTATAGTAAATTATAAATCTTATTGCACTTCAAAGAAAGTTGCTGTTAAATCGTGATCCGACGAAAGAAGTTTCACTTTATGCGTTTTTTTTTTCGTGGACTACGTGGAGCATTGTGAGTTAGTAAGAAAATAGGAGTAGTATGTGAGTTTTTATGTAACGTGCTTCATGAATGATCCAGAATACACCACAAACCTTTCTTTATATTACACACACTTACAATAACAATAAAAATGCAAGCTGACATGAAATGTCAAATAAATATGTTGAAAATATATATAAATCCCATATAAGAGTAACATAAATGGATGTAAGTTTCTACACAAAAACCATCTTACAGTTTCTTACAGTTTGATGATTTTGGCTTTCTAAGAGAGGCAATTACATGTACTTTCACATGCGTTAAAGGAAATTTGCATATAATTGCCTATAGCTATGTTATATAAGTATGCTTGAAATATGGCCCAAAAAACTATAAAAACCGTCATAACTATTTTAATTTAGGAATTAGCGGGATGTCATGTTCGGCAAAGTTGTGTGTTTTTCCATTATCTATAATTTTGTAGAACATGAAAAAATTGTAGAATCAATTTTTAGAAAGTTATTGCGCAAAATCCTTTTTCAAGGGGCTGATGAAAGAAAACGTAACGTATCATGAAAAGTAACGGAGTTACAATCTTGGTGTCTTCGGCAAAGTTGCTCCAACCAATATTTTCTACAACTTTTGTGAAGACACCAACCTCGTATCTTGAAAAATTCAAAAAATAAATTTTCTATTTCACTTTTAGGGGGATTGATCATTTTTCACAGAAGCTCAAAAGAAGCTCCTTGTTATAGTGAAAAACTTTGCCGAAGACACCATGACGCTAAACTTCATAGTAAAAAAGTTATTAATTAAGCGCGCTAAAATCACGAAATCAGCCACTGTGCACCGGCACACTTCGGTACCTAAATACTGACTATGGCTTGTTGTGATCGACCGACCGTTGTTGTTGCTGAAATCGTGTGCCAACCACCAACGTTGTTAGTTCTCGACAAAACATGTTCCTACCCCGTGAGCCCAAGCCAAGAAGTAAGTAAACCTTGGTCGCCGCGCCGTGCAATATGCTTTTGTACCGAGAAATGCTTTTCCCTTTTCCCATCGGGAAGCACGAGGTGAAAATTAAGCAAAACGCGTTCCCTGTGAGCTGCAATTTATCATTTTCCCTCCTCGGGTGTACTTACGCCTTGTTCAAACTCTGACTGCGGTGTGGCTGCTGGCATGGCGATGTGGTTTTTGTTTCACTTTCTACCAAGCAAGGCGAGCGAGGAGGGCGCGTTACGTCGACGTTTGGGAGTCATGATTTCTCGTGGTTTTCCACGAGCCAAAAGTTACGGATTTCAGTTCGGTAGGTGCTGCGGCTCAGATTTCCTGTGCAAAGTGGGAAAGAAAAAGCTGTCTGCGGTTTTCCTCCGACGACTGGTCCGTTTGAGACGAATCCGAGCAACTACATGGACGGAAGATGGGGAAACACATTCACCTAGCCAGCTAGGCCTTAGATAGGATGGTTAAATCTCGTCCGTTTACGATCGCTTTCGGGGTGGATGGCTTTGACCAGGGGAGAGGGATCACTACCGGAATACGATGCGGTGTGGTGCGGAGTCATAACTCACCGAGCTTCGTTTCGGCGGACTACCGCTTAGGTTGGAGAAAGATTCCGAAACCGCAGTGTTATGAAGTGTTGTCTTGTGTTCAGCCTTTTGTTGAATGTGGTTTATGATAGCTGTTGAGATGATTGATGGCGATGCAATCGATGCAATAAAACTACTAGATTCGAATAAAATTTTATTGGATTCAGCTTGTCTTTTGAGGTGGTTGAGATGTTGAGTTTTATTGCATAGTCATGCAGCAGCCTTCAGATTGAAATCGCTTTTGATAACATTATATTTTAGATTACTGTATATTTGCAAAAATATTCTGTTCCAATGTCTCAATACTGGAGATTAAGGACTGTAGGGGCCTGGGGCCCGAGCGGATGTGGGAACCCTTGGAGCAACAAAAGAATGAGCAAACAAATTTCTTTGATTTTAAACAGTACTTAAACAATCTGATACAAGAAGGTAATAGTAGAAACCAATAAGGTTTTAGTGGAGGACATTAAAATGTGGGGACCTGGGGTCCTGCAAAAGCTACACCATATAAGGTCTACATAGATTTTTCGTTTTTGCAAGTTAAGCTTTCTATCTACTCAAGAGACGGGCTTGGTGGTCTAGTGGCTACCGCTTCTGATTCATATGCAGAAGATCATGGGTTCAATCCCAGGCCCGTCCCTTTCATCCTACTTTGTATCTTTCTGTCCACTTCCTCTCTCTCTTCCTCTCTCTTATCTACATATACAACTCATGTATATTCATATGTTCATAGCCATCGCTAGAACCAGAAACGAATTAGAAAAAAGTCGTTTCCCTTCCTTCCAATTTCCACTCACAGCACAGTGTATATAACGCCTACAAGTTATGCAACCAAAGCGTGCTGTGCCGCTTGACCTTATTCACCTCATTCACCACACAATCTATCACCTTACGAACACTATAAATCACCCCCTATCCATGGATCGCATCACCCACCCAACGGTGACTCCGAGATCTCCCATCCTTTCCGTCTAACAAATACCCCAGTCCGTGCTGGTTGTGGGGATGCAGAGGTGATCTCGGTCTTTAGTAGCAACAACCAGCACACTCTAACATTCCTCTCCCTTCCCAACTGACTATAAGGACGTGGCCGGCGCCATTATGGATCCAAAAATGTATGAGCTGCTAGAATTGCACTTTGAGAATAAGTGGAGTGTCCCAGCCCTTATTCAATTGGATCTCAGTGCAATTGGTACCAGTTCAGATCAATCACGGAGTAGCAACCATTGACATGTATAGTCAGATTTGATCGTTGATCGTTGATCGTTAAACTTTCTATCTACTCAAGACTCCTAGATAGTCAAAAATCATCAAACTTCTGCTCTTATAGGTAATCTTACCATCAGGTCATCTTACGGATTCGGACTTTTTGATATTTTCAGGTGAACCATCATCACTTCACAGACCTTTGCCGGCTGTTCGAGTCCATATGAATTTAATCATCAATATTAACTTCTTCTCTCGATCAGCCTAGATAGCTGTGTAGAGTCGGTAGCGATTTTCTCAATTGGCACACAATAACACTACGGGCTGCCTATTTTGGTGGAAAGAGTCCACTAACAGGTGACCCCTAATTCATGGTGTGATGTGGCTATATGATTACCGTGCCTAGGAATGAATGGCTAGGGGGATCTAATTAAAACCTAACCGCTAACGGAGCCTGTGTACCAGGGTGCCCTCCACAGTATTTTTTCCTTCCTACGCTAACCAGAGCAATAGTACAGTGGACCTTGTGTTGCTCCGAGACAAGCAGCCGCCCTTCATTAGTCTCAAACTTGAGGCTAAATAAGTGCGGGATTGTGAAGATATCGTTAATTAGTTTAAATTTTCACCTATAAGGTTTCGCATTATGCGATTCACACAGTGTATTCTGTGTATCCTCGCCTTTGGCGTTTTTCAATCGATACCGATCTGGTTTTGTTGCTGTTGTTCTTTGTTGTGCTGTTGTTGCGAAGAGTTTGAGCTTGCCTAGTTTGGGTAGTGCCTACGGTTAGGATAGCTCAGATCAATCTTCAGCATAAAAGAACAGCGATAATCAATCTTTGCAGACTTATGCAAAATGGTTCGGCCCAAGTGACCATGGTCCAAGAACCTTACTTCCGTAAGGGGAATTTCTATCTAGGAAACCTTGTGAACCCGGTGTTTGCTACTTTCAGTAAACATGAAATGGCAAACTCGCGTGTCATGCCTCGAGCCTGTGTGCTTGTCAACAACGCAATAGTTGCTACACTCATCTCTGAACTAACCACCAGAGATGTATGCGCTATCACAATTGATGTATCTGTTGGAAACCTCAACAAGAAATACGTCTATTGTTCGGTTTATTTACCGCATGATGAACCATTCCCTACGGATGCTTTCAAACAAATCATCGCATAATGTACTTCAAAAGGCCTTCCGCTAATTGTTGGCAGTGATGCTAATGCTCACCATATCATCTGGGGCAGCTCAGACATTAACAATGACAGGAACAATGTAGAAAGAGTTGGAACAGACGACGTTCGGCTGATTCGGAGGCTTTCAGGTCGGCTCGCAAGGCCTACAGGAAAGCTCTCCGGTCTGCTGAACGATCCGGCTGGAAAAACCTTTGTACAAATGTTTCCAGTTTGAGTGAAGTCAGTCGGTTAAATAAAATCCTTGCGAAATCTAAGGATTTCCGAGTGAACGAACTTCGTTTGCCTAATGGCGATCTGACTTCCTCTGAGGAAGATCTGGAATGCTTATTCAGCACACACTTTCCTGGATGTGTGGATATTACATCTTCGGATGAACCTGATGTCTTTTCTAGTAATTACGACTCCCTGGCTTCGGCTCGGAGTATCGTAACTATAGAATCGATTGAGTGGGCACTTAATAGTTTTGCTCCTTTCAAATCTCCCGAGGCAGATGGGATTTATCCTACTTTGCTTCAGATAGGATTTGATCATTTCAAACATGTTTTGAAAAAAATACTTGTTTGCAGTTTTGCTACAGCCACAAATTTCCCAAATGGAGTAGAACGTGCCTCTAGAGCCGACCTACTGACAGTATGCAGCTGGGAGTACTCACTCAAACTGAACTAGGACAAGCTGGGAAACCTTTATGGATGATTGCACAGAAGGAGGCCTTTAAAGAAGAAATATCCATTCTTGTTCGTTCGCAAGGAACACCTGAAGATCAAGCCATCTTACCATTTAAAGATCAAGCTGTATCTAGAAATTGTTGCCATTAATGGATGGTAGTGGTATCTTGAGGATGCGTGGCAGCATTAGTGCAGCTCCCTACACATCGAATGACACCAGGTTTCCTGTGGTCCTGTCCACGTGATTCGGGAAAAGTTCGATATTCCGAAGCTGAGATATCGTTGGTCGAAGATGCCCTTGGTGGGTTGCCATCTTTACTTGCCTTACGATTATGGTAGTACATTTGGAAACCATGTATAATGGCCGCATGCCATTTCGTGTCTCGTAGAGGCCCTCCGAGAAAATCCTACACAGATAACGGCGAATGTTTCCAAGGTGCAAGTCGAGAACTAAAGGAAGAAATTGATAGGAGAAACAAAGAACTGGCCTTGACTATCACGAGTGCGGAGACTAGCTGAAGCTTCATCCCACCGGCAGCACCACATATGGGTGGTGCATGAGAACAACTCGTTTGATCGGTGAAAGTAGCGACAGGAGAAGCTCTGGACACAGCTCGTAAGTCGACAAGACGTTAGAAACTGTTCTGCTCGAAGCGGATGCGATAATCAACTGCAGGCCGTTGACATTTATACCACTGGAGTCGTCCGTTAAAGATGAACTGACGCCTAACCACTTTCTGCTAGAGAGCTCTTCTGGGGGTCAAGATTCAACCTACAGCTCAGGTGGATGAGCGAAAAGTGTTAAGAAACAGTTGGAAGTTAATCACAGGAGAATTTTGGAGATAGGTGAAGATGGGTTTGAGGACTCGAAGGATCTAGCAGTTGGTGACCTTGTAATGATGGTCACAGCAAGAAGCTAGTGGCAACGGGGCCGCATAGAACAATTGTTTCCGGGAAAGGAAGGGAGCGTATGTTAAGATTTGGCATCAGTAGGTCGGCTCCAGCTTTGGCATTCACGGCAACGGGAGCTCTTCGACGACCAACCATAAAACGTCGCAAGTTCTTGCAAACCTGGCGTAACAGTTCCTGGAGCTCCAGAAGATCACCTGTTTACGGACAGGGCTATGTCACGACGGATTCCTCGCTTCGGCGACGCGTGCTGTATCAGAATAATTCACTTTTTCGCTTCACGCAGATAAGGTCTCCCGTCAACGACTTCGACCTGATAGAACCGTGACAAACTCATAGATCAGAAGTGAATTGGATGAAATCTAAGGCTAAAAATAACTTAATATTATAAAAATCTATCGTTCTCTGATAATTGTAGCTATAGAATTGATCGAGTGGGCACTAAATAGCTTTGCTCCTGGAATATGTCATATTTTGTTTTAGGAAGGATTATATTATTTCAAACATGTTTGCAGTTTTGCTACAGGGTACATTCCCAATTCTGGATATGTATTGCTGTGAAGTTTATTCTGAAAATTTGTCGTGCGTCATACGAAGAAACAAAGAGTTTCTGGCCTATCAGTTTAACCTCTATTCTTCTGAAATGCTTAGCAGGCATAAATTGCTATTCAGCGAATGCCTTCCAGATATCTAGATAAACGAGCCATAGTGGACTTGATCAGATTGGTAGACATGTTGACATGAAGAGGTATTTCCTTAGATATCGAGAGTATCTTAGAAAAGATTTTTTTCGATGCCATATCCATATGGGAAGCCACACGGTATGGTATGTATTCAGTGCTTTTCAATTGAATTCACCAGAATCTGAAAAACTGGCATCTCTTCTCCACAAAGCGTAAAGCAGCGATTAAGAAATTGAATGTTTGTGGATGTAGATGCTCCCAAGGGGGAGTCTTGTCACCGCTTTTGTGGTAGCTCATAGCAGGTACGCTATTGAGGCAACTCAATAAAAGCGGGTTTCCTAGTAGTGGTTTTGCCGACGGCTTCCTAACATTGTTAGTCAGTATGTGCAACAGCACCCTTTTCTACCTGATGCAAAGCGCCCTTCAGGTAGTTGAGGGGTGGTGTCGCTCATATGGTATTTTGGTTAATCCGTAAACATTCATTGTGCTTTTTACGGAAAGGCGGAATCGTAATGGCGTTCGATCTTTGCGTCTCTTTGATTCTGAAATCAATGTGACTGAACAGGTGAAGTACGTTGGAGTCATTGTTGATTCCAGGCTTTCCTGGACACCTCATATTGAGTTCAGAATCAAGTTAGCTTGTATGGCCTTCGGCAATGCCGGCGAACCTTTGGTACAACTTGGGGTCTAAAGCCCTATTACATCAAATGGATTACACATCTGTTTATCGACCAATATTGGCCAATGGATGTCATATGTGGTGGCAAAAGGGCGTAGTGAGAACAATCCAATCAAAATTAACCCATCCTTAAAGGATGTGCTTAATGGCGATGTCTGGAGCGTTCTCTTCATGGCACTCCCACGGCAGCACTCGAAGTTCTCTTTGACGTTACCCCACTACACATTCATCTCAAACAAGACGCACTTTCTTACACTTACCGGCTACGGGTACTTGGTCTACTCGAGAAAACTTCTGTGAACCGCACATCAACATACACCTCGTTGTTTCCACTTGAATTGAATTGGGACAAAATTGTCCTTGCTCCAAGTGATCTTACAATTGCTTGTAATTTTCCACGAATTTCCCTTCACGGGAAAAGTGGACATCTGGTTACCTGGAGAGAAGAATTTCAGAAGGCATCGAATGATACACTGATGGCTCCCTTCCCGAAGGTCGAGCAGGTACTGGTGTCTATTCTCGTGAGCAAGGGCTACATTAGTCTTACTCACTAGGTAGACACTGCAGCAATTTGCTGTTATGTGCGGGGTACAATCACTACTTCAGCAGCACGTCATGGGCAAAGTTATATTGCCAGGCTGCTATTGAAGCATTTGCTTCGATAAACTCTCGTTTGAACCCAGTTAGGGTCTGGGACCATTTGGGCAGGAGCACCTATTTTGGGCACTTGCTGCTATAACTCAGTCAATTTCA
Organism: Aedes albopictus; assembly: GCF_035046485.1. Lineage (NCBI taxonomy): Eukaryota > Metazoa > Arthropoda > Insecta > Diptera > Culicidae > Aedes > Aedes albopictus. The sequence continues at coordinate 432,537,796 of NC_085138.1, forward strand.
AACCGATTGACTTGATTTTCGAGACACGATCAGATACGCACAGCATCTAGACAAGTACAAAAAATCAAGTCAATCGGTTTGAAATTGACTGAGTTAGAGCAGCAAGTGCCCAAAATAGGTGCTCCTGCCCAAATGGTCCCAGACCCTATTACTTATCGAACTTAAATCGAGGAGCGAAATCCAGCAAATGCTGTTCACCTTGTATGGGTACCTGGCCATTTTTCAAGCGTTGGAAATGAATTGGTTAATTAGTTCGCTCACACTGGAGCATCATTTGACTTCATTGGCCCTGAGCCAGCTATTCCGATATCGAAGTGTTGGGTAAAGCTTCAGATTGATACTTGTGGTTGCCACTCAGCACAAACAATACTGGAATAGTTCGGAGTCATATCGTCAAATAAAATTAAATTATACTGTAAGGGTGGCGAATTATCTAACAAATCTGTCAAAGCAGAATTGCAGCATGCTAATCAATCCGTTTACTTCATTACCAACTCAACTATAACGTGGCAAATATACTGTACGCTGAATTACAGTGACCCCACACCGATGAATCACCTTAATTTTTGAACACTATTTATGAATCACCATGTTGATCAAATGGAGTGATCCATAAACTGTGGTCATTTTTGCCGATTCATAAATTGTGGGGTCACTGTATGTGTATATGCTCTGTGAATCCGATTATGAAACTTCGTATCATTTGATATTTAAAAAGGAAGAACGACACTAGCCAACGGACTAGCATGCAGCGCCCAGTGGCACAGCCAAAAACTTTTCCAGACAGCTGCGGCGGGAGTCCGATGTCTAAAGCAACAAATTCTAGTGGCAACCAAACGTATAAATGCCGTCGTGTGATGGATTTGAACCACACTTGGCTTTCATACAAATTCTGATTAATTTCCGTTTCTTAAAGCGAGAAAAAAGAAGAATTATATATATTGAAATGGAGTTTTCCGCATATTGTTAAGACTTAAGAAAAAGTCTCATACTCTGAATTCGCTACGAACTTATATTCCAAAGCACTACTTTATTGTTTCGCCAATATGATCAATTCATCGTAATCAACGGAACGAAATAATTGCCAACACTCCTACTCTTACTTGATGGGTTTAATCACCGTTAACGAGTATATCTCTTTATTGTTGATATTTCTCGGTGAACGAATAAAACAAACTTGTTTTTTGCGTGACGTTTCGGCCTAATCACATTTCGGCCATCTTCAGACGCCTAAAATTTTATTACAAAAAACACGAAATTAAAACATTAACATAACACAATTTTTCATTTAACATTTTTTCACCCCACAACTCACAATTTGATCGCCGCAGCTGATGCTACCTCCTATCCAGCTGGGAGATCACGTACCACTGTCTAGTAGGGTACTTTGCGGTTGTGGTGCGCGTCCTCTCTCGTTTCCTCTTCGTCGTCTATCGTTGTTCGTCACTTGTCGCAGCTTAAACACTAACGCATTGTAGTTCGTGTTGAACAATCCACACTCACGCTGGAGGTTCACTGTATTGGCTTCCCCTGGCGGTGAAAGCAAAATCGAAATTGAAAAATGAGATTTTCGCTAAACTCAAGGACCCGATCCCACCAGGACAACATAAAAATGTGGTGTATTCGGTACCTTGTGGAACAGGGGATGGAAAGGTGTACATCGGACAGACGGGGAGAAAACTGGACACGCGGATCAACGAGCACAAAAATGACGTAAAACGGAAAGACAACAGGACTGGATTAACGCACCACACGCTATGTGACGGCCATGTGTTTAATTTTGACGAGACGAAAATAATTGAACGAATCGCCGACCAGGAGAGCAGAGTAGTCGCGGAGACATTCCACATCAAGCTGGCAGGGGAAGCCAATACAGTGAACCTCCAGCGTGAGTGTGGATTGTTCAACACGAACTACAATGCGTTAGTGTTTAAGCTGCGACAAGTGACGAACAACGATAGACGACGAAGAGGAAACGAGAGAGGACGCGCACCACAACCGCAAAGTACCCTACTAGACAGTGGTACGTGATCTCCCAGCTGGATAGGAGGTAGCATCAGCTGCGGCGATCAAATTGTGAGTTGTGGGGTGAAAAAATGTTAAATGAAAAATTGTGTTATGTTAATGTTTTAATTTCGTGTTTTTTGTAATAAAATTTTAGGCGTCTGAAGATGGCCGAAATGTGATTAGGCCGAAACGTCACGCAAAAAACAAGTTTGTTTTATTCGTTCACCGAGAAATATCAACAATAAAGAGATATACTCCTACTCTTACCCTTCACACCACCAACTGACTCTAGCCAGCAGCCACTGCCACCCTCGTCCAGGGCCAAAAAGCAACCGAACAAAAGTGAACCACAAACCCCGCGCTCTCGGAAGCTAAGCTAGTTATTTCACGACTCTTTGGATCATCCATGTATCAATTATTTTCACTTTTACCCGAACTTTTTTCGCCCCTTGGCCTTCTCGGCTCGTGTGGCTGACAATCTATTTTCCACCGGAGAGCGGATGGTGGGCGCACTTTCCGGCTCAATTGAAATCGAAGCGTCATCATCAGGCATCATCTGTCGAGTGCCGAACCTTTCTTCCCCTGGCTGCACAACGTACATACGAACAACATCGACTAAGCTAGGCGGTGGAATAGCAGTAAGTAGGTGCCGTCAATCCTCCGGGAGATGGTGAGTTGCCAAAGTGATAATCTCTCTGCACGGATGGGATGCCTTCATTTCTCCCCAGCCAGCCAGTCAGTAGCTGACTGGTTCAGTGCGATTGCCAATTCAAGTGGAAATGTGTATAGCTGTCGATACCGTGAGGAGCGCCTAGACTATAGTGCCTTTCGGGCTTTCTGGAGAGAGAGCTCGTTCCACCTGTCAACCGTGTCGATTTTTGATTGATAAACTCACCTCTTAGTCTGGGACTACTTACGATGACAACGAGACCGGCAACAGCTCCGAGGAGTATGGATTACAACGACTGAGATTTCCTATTAGTTCAAGCTACTGCTGTTGCGGATTCCTCTGGAGATTGAAGTGTTACGGTTAAGTGGGAATCTAGTTACTGAGCTACTGAGTAATGTTTTTCTAACATTTTTTCGTAAAAATCTGAAAAAAAACTTTTGTCTGGATGCTTCTATATTGTATGTAATTAATCTTTTACGTTTTTAATTGAGAAACCAACTCCATAATGTCTTGTCCACAGTAACCTAAGAATTGAAAAAAACAGCAACTGCCAAACCCTCCCTTTTCACATAAAGCTACCGTGAGAGACAAAAAAAGCATTGAAACCACGTTTACCCCATTTAAGGCTCATTACCTGCTGGGATCGCTAGTCACCATAAAACAAGTGACTTATCCGGTCATAATTAAGTCTAATCTTTATTTTTCCACCTTCCCCCATCCATCAGCTGCGGCAAGTCTGTGTCGTATCGTGACAAGACAACTGAGACACTTTCGGACTATAAAGAAACGATCCAGCCGCCAATATTCTGTCACCGACAGCCGAAAGGCTTGTCACACTTGCATCTATCTCTGCTGAGTGCACTACTGCTCAATGCTCACAACGCTGAAAGACCGAGTATTGGCTGTACTGAACCGCATAATGCACCGGGAACCATTAAATCATTGCCCGGGCTGGTTTCGAGCTGCTGCTGAAACCACACCACAGTCGGAGTTGTTAAAAGCGCACAGAAGGAATTGCTTTGTCAACAGATTTTATGATGAAAATATTTGACTTTTGATCACCCGAACGAGATTAGGATCGGAGCTGGCAGGCAGCCTGGCCGGGAGGAAACCGTCGTCGACGACGATCGACGATGACGTTGCCGGGCACTAGCCTACAGAGCTACAGAGGAAGGATTGCTGAGTCGAGACTCGAGATATTAGCGAGTTTAGATGAATGTTTAGTACCTCGGATATTAATTTATCATCTGCACACGTACACTTCGCAAGAGCAATGGCGCTGTGCCGGTGGTGGTGGTGGTGGTGGAGATTGAACTGGCGAACGAGTGGTTTTGTCTCCATACGGAAACATGACATCAAACGGATTCCGAACGGGGAGAACAGTGCTGTAGCAAGACAGAGGAGGATTTGTATTTGTACCAAAAAAGAAATGGTTACACATAGTTAAACAAAAAAAAGTCAGAGGATCTCATGAAAGAAATGCTTACAATCAATACATTAGAAAAACACAAACATTCTAAAACCTAAAATTGGGGTAGTGCATTTGAGAGTTATTGCGCAAAAAATATTGTTCCAACATAATTTTTAGAGCGTAGATGTCTTCAGCAAAGTTGTACAACATGTAATTTCAAGTAACTTTGCTGAAGACACCATATAGCTTAAACTTTGTTTTTGAGCAAAAAATATGAAATTTTCAAAAAATAACTAAAAATCAGTTTTTGAACTTTTTAACTACTTACTTGCTACTTGATGGGCTACTTGCTACTGATCGGTGGTGAGTCTACGCCGAATGAAGCATTCGCCTCCACCAGTCTCGGTCCTGGGCCATTCGCTTCCAGTCACCCTGAACATTTAGAGCTTTTAGGTTCTCCTCAACTGCAAAAAAACAACGTGCGTGGCCTACCACGAAGCCAACGCCCCTTTCCTGGTTCTCTGCTGAATATGGTTTTAGCTTGTCGTTTCTCCGGCATGCGAGCTACGTATTCAGCCTACCCGGGTAGAGGTAAAATACTGACGATCAAATCATGATATTGGTTTGATTGATATAAGAGATAAAAGATCTAAAAATAATATCTGAAAAATGTTCCTGGAACATCTGAACAATATCAAAATTTGATATTTCAAGATCATATTAATAGCTCGCTGCTATTGGTTAGATCTTACAAAATCTAAATATGATTTGATGATGATGTTCCAGGAGTAAATTTTTGATTTTATTTTTAGATCTTTTATCTCTTATGTCAATCAAACCCATATCACTTTTTGATCTCTATATCAAAATATGCTATTATTGAGCTCTTTTCCTCTACTCGGGTACCGCACCCCGCCGAGTGTTTTTTTTCGCTTCACTATATCCGTCTTTTTATATACTTGGTACAATTCGTGATTCATGCGACGCCGCCAGATGCCGTCCGCCGAGTGTTGATTGCAGCACTTTACGTTCGAAGACTCCAAAGGCTCTCCGATCATCTTCTCTCAACGTCCACGATTCATGGCCGTATATAAAGCGACCGGAAGAATCAGAGCCTTGTACAACGCGCGTTTTGTCTTCGTTTGCGGCCTACGGGACTTCAGCTGGTTTCGGAGACCGAAAAAGGCCCGATTCGCAGCTGCAATCCGTCTTTTCACCTCGCGGGTAACATCATTATCGCACGTTACTAGAGTATCAAGATACACCAAAACCTCCATTTAGGTAATGGGTCGGGACTGCCTAAATATAATTTTTACCTAAATGGATTCAGTTTATTGCCTAAATGGAGTACAAGGTTGCAAAGAAGTTTAAGAAGGAAGAGTTACTAGGAGATTTAAAGGAGGTCATCCGGAGTTTCAGATGGCTTTCAAGGAGTTTCAGGAGGGGATGAGTTCCAAGAGGGGTGGAGCTTCAGGGGCGTATTCGGGGGTTTTGGAGAGTCTTAGATCAGAATTGTCATTCAAATGAGTTGGTCATTTGAATGGGTATGAAAAACACAAAAAACCTTGTAAATTCCGCCAGACTGAAAAATAATTGAATGTCGGGTCAATTTTTATCTCATGTTGGACCATTGTTGGACCAACATTGAACAACTGTTCGGTCTATGTTGGGTTTCGTGGTCAAAATAAACACACGTAAATGATAGGTTGATGTCGGGTTTGACGTCATCAATGCTGGAGCTTGAACATATCAATTGAATGATGGAAGGATGGTTGCTTATCTTAATTTTAGCGGGAAATGACGCCGGATGCTGACACTTTTCAATACTGCATGGAAGGGGGGGGGGTGTTTAGGGGGCATATCTCAACATTGCATCCCTCCTCTCCTCCCCCCATATCCCCTTAACACCACTCACTACTTCTTTCCCGTAAACCAACCTTATACCTAATCTCAAGTACTCCAACTGATCTGAACACAATCAAATTCCATTTAGGTAACGTTACCTAAATGGAGGGACCTAAATAGATTTTATCTAAAAGGATCCTACCAAAATGGAGGTTTGAGTGTAAACGAACTCGTTTTTTTTCAAGATTTTGCACTATTTTCATTTCTGAACTATTTCTGAATAGACACGTTTTGGCAGTCATGGTATCAAAATTTCAATACTTCATTTCATTATGTTCAGAATACACGACAATTGATTTAACAATTGAGTCTCATAAGGCACTTTAATTTCTGATGCTATTGTTATAGCCATTTTTCAATGACAATACCCAATATTCTGATACAAATCATTCCATACAAAATTGAAAAACTCGCGAAACTCAAGAAGTTGATATAATTTTCAGTTTATGATGATTAATTTGTTTTAACTTAAACAAATGCATTGAGAATTAAAATAAAAAGTCAGATTAAACTCATTTTTAATTGGTGGTAAAAATCATCTTTAAATTAAATCAGCATTTTTTTATAAGGCATTGAATGTAAACTCAACAACAGTGAAAGAAATGTAGACTATCTCAACAATAATACTATTTGGGTAAACTTTAAATAATATCGGAAGTTTTCGTGAGTTTTTTATTGTTATATGGAATTATTTGAATGATGATTTTAATTATTTTCCTTGAAAACTGACTGTTAAAATGTTTTGCTCAGGTTTATCTTGCAATTTACAATAAATACGCACAAAAATAGAGAAGATATCTTCCAGAGTCTCTTATATGCTAAAATGTCATCTAAAGGATTTTGGTTTTGATCATATTTTTTCCCACTGTGGCTCCACCTTTAAAATCTAATCCAGGAAATTCGCCATGCTGGACTCTTTTCTATCAAGTTCTGTCTTTTTTCAATGATTTCCCCTAGATTTTTTTAATCTGTATTAACGAGATTTTAGCCCTAGGTTAGTTATCTCTGGACCCACGCTCTACTTCCCTTCCGAAGGAAGAACTCACAATTTGTGAGTTCGTCGGGACGGGGATTCAATCCCAGGTCTTCGTCGTGATAGTCAGGTGCTTTAACCATCACACCCGGTCCGTTCCGCATATTTCCCCTAAATGTTTTCCAAAGAGACTCCCCTTGAAGCTTTGTGAGTATTTATGTCAAACTTTTCTCCAGATATTTTATTGCGGTCTATTCTTCTATCATACCCCAACTTTCTAGAAGTTTACAATACTAAGTTCAATGGCAATAGATCAAATTATATTTATCGCCACCAGGAAGCGCTACAAATATTTCCAGTGATCTAACGCAGACAACTCTTAGAAATATGGTCTAATTTTTATCATAACAGTCTTATCATAAAAGTCCCAACAAAAGGACCAAGAAGGATGTGTTGACGCTGGCGGCAAGGCTCGACAATGTTGGACGGGTTGGAGGCCTTCATAAGGCCGTGATTAGTGCGTGCTGGTGGAGCTGCTAGTGATGTCGGTGGAAAGATGTGATCTGGAGAATGTGTTGTAAAGCGGCCGGTAATTAGTGCAGACTCGTGGAAGAGTTTCTGAAAGAATAATAGAGTAGCCCTTGAAAGAAACTCAAGAGGAGTCCCTGAAAAACATAAGGAGAAATCCAAAGCAGAATCAAGAGAAAAATCCCTGAAGGGATTCCGAAAGATTTCTCGAGACATTATTAGAGGAATCTCGGAAGGCTTCCCCAAAAAAAAAAAAATCTCAGCAAAATCCAAAAAAAAAACTGCATGAAGAATTATTGACGGAAATTCTTGAAAGGATAAATTCCGAAAGGAATCTTCAAATGAATCCCGGGATGAAATTTGAGAGCAACCCCTAAACAAACTACGGGGTAGTCCTTAAAAGAAAAACTAAAAGAATCTCGGGAGGAATCCCCTGAAGGAATCCCGGGAAGAATCAATGAAAGCATCCCGGGAGGTCAATGTAAGAATCCGGGAAAGAATTGGTAAAGGAATCTGAAAAAAAAATCATTGAAAGATGCACGAGAGAAATTGCTGGAAGAACCACTTAAAAATTTTTGAGTTGTTCTTCAAAGAACCTCAAAAGATCTCCCTTTGAATATCCTGGAAGAATCTCGAAAAAAATCCCTGTAGAGTTCTCTGATAAAAAAAAACTGCCAGCCAACACGAAATCGCCTTTGATGTAGAATAGAATGCTAAAGTGGAGGCCATATGCGTAGATGCTTCAATTTAACCGCGTGTAAAGTGTACGCATGTCGCCTAAGCATTCTATTCAACAGCATATGCGATCGTGCGTTGGCTGTGTGGTGGAATCTCTGAAGGAATTCCAGGAGAAATCCCGAAACGAATTTCGGTAGGAATCCCTTATGGAGTGGCCGAAAATGAAGGAATCATGGGAGGAATCAATAAAAAAAACCTGGGATGTACCAATGACGGAAACTGGACAGGATTTCAATTCTTAATCAAATTCTAGAAAGAATTCTTGGAAGGATTCTTGACAGAAGTCTAAAGGATGCTAGAACGAATCTCAGGAGAAATCAGTTGAAATCTTTGGAAAACTGATGATGGAAATCAAAAAAAAGTATCTCGGGAGAAAAAAAATGAGTACACAGGAATGAATCTCTGAAAAAAAAATGAAGAACCCCTAAAGAAATCCCTTAATGAATTCCGGGAGGAGTTCCTGAAATAATGTCGGAAGGAATCCTGGAAAAAAATCCCAAAAGGAAGCCCAGCAGAAATCAATGCAGGTATTTTGAATGGAGTCCAGGGAGAAATCTTCAAACAAATCCCGGAAATAAAAAAAAAAGACTCCGGGAATGAATCTTGGGAGGATTCCCTAAAGCAGTGGTGCTCATTCTGCGGCCCGCGGGCCGCATGCGGCCCTCCAAGCCTTAAGATGCGGCCCGCGGAGTACTTTAAGACGAATCGAAATTTTTGCACGATTTTTCGAAATAACTCGTTAAAATTCTTAAGAAATCAAACAAAAAAAAAATGCTGATCAATTTTCACAGCGTTGAACACAAATTAAATGATAAATAAACAAAAAGAACAATCCGTTCTGGTAAGATTCAAAATCGCAACTCCGAAATATTTCGGCATTTCAGCTAAGGCACGAAGCCAGCTTATAGTTATTTATAAGTGGTACGAATCAAATGAAAGTTTGTTAGAAATGTAATCTTGAATAATTTAAAAATTAGTTGCAGTTTTTAAGCGCAGTCAATGCAACGCTGAGCAAATATTTCACATTTCGCCTTTCCGAAGAACATAAAAACACAAAGCACGAAGTTTTTGACGAAATTCTCATCAAATCTCAACATGTTTGCCAATATTGTTTAATTTTCACTGTTTGTTTGAATTTCTATTTTATGAGACTCTCACATTTTTCGAAACAAAACTTACGAATCCAATTTGAATTGTCCAAGCGAAACTCCTGAACGAACTTAAAGAAAAAAAATCTCAGGCAAGATTCATAAAGCGTCTCCTGTGCCCTTAAGGAGAAACTTTTGCACATATTTTTGGAGAAACTCCAGGAAACATTATTGGAGAAAAATTTTAAGCAAGCGAATTGGTGCCACTCTTAACAGAAATTTCTTAAACAACTTTAGAATAAATTCCTCGAACAACAAAAAGAGAATTTTCAGGAGTAACTACAAACAAGATTCCAGGACCAACTGCATCAATACACAAAAGATGCCTAGAACGCCTGAGGAAAATTTGAACAATACATTTGAAGCCACTTATGCAGCAACTTTAGAAGATAATGTTGAAGAAACTTCCGTAAACAATCGGTAAAATTTTAATTTTTGAAGAAATTTAATGATGAAGAGACTTATGGAAAGAATTTACTTAAATCTTCAAGAAACTCCTGGAAAATTTTCGGAAAAATCCGGTAGCTATTCTGGGAGAAATTCTTGGAAACGATTAATGAGGAATTCCTGAAGTAACTTCAGGGCAGTTCCAAAAGCAAATCTAAGAGCAGTTCTTGGAGGTGTTCCAAGAGAATTCTAGAAAAACTAAAAAAAACTTCAAGAAATTTCTCGAAAACCTTCTGGAGCTACTCCACAAGAAATTTTAGGAGAAAATCCAGCAAATCTTTTTGGAGCGATTCAAAAGAATATCTCTTAAAAGCTGCTTGACAAGTTCTTGAAGTGGTTTCAAGGCAATTCTAGGGGCAACTTCTAAATTGTTTGAATTTCGATTTGAAGCTCAAACGTTTTTCTCAACCAAACTTATGAATCTAAGTTGAACTCCACGAAGGGCAATAGATTATAACGTTTGACCCTTACACAAGTTCTGACCAGTTCAGATTTTAAATAGATATGCTTTAGAATTGTCCTTTTTGTTGTGTTTGTGCATCGATGTTTTATGCGGCCCGCAGGTCGATCCCGAATTGCAAATTTGGCCCGCGGTATCCTCCAGCCTGAGCACCACTGCCCTAAAGTGAGTTCTTAAGGATTCCTTGAAGAAAACCCAGGCAAAAGCAATTAAGGAATCCTAAGAGAAATACCTGAAAAAATCCTTTAAAAACCTTTGAGATACCCCTGAATAAATCTCAAAAGAATATCCCGGAGGAATTCTAAAATAATCTTTGGAGAGATCTCTGATAGAAATCTGAAGAAATCTCTAGAAGAATCTGGTGAGGAATTAATGCAGGAACCCCGAGAGAAGTAAGGACTGTTCATTAAAAAAGTGGACATCTGTTTACCAATAGTTTAGAGTTAAAACTAAACAAAAAATTGTGAATTTGTGCTCAGTGTGTAAAAGCATTGTTCACTTCGGCAACACACTCAAAGAAAACGAAAAAAGTATGAAATTTCGAGCGATAGGTCGTATTAGCTTTGCGACTAGCAGATTAATTCTGCACAAATGGTGTTCCAAAAAGTTGTCGTTTCGAGAATTGACTTACTAATACAATTCCGGGACCGCAATTTTTTAACGCTAAGCAGGGGACAGATGTGCCGGATGATGTAGGGTACATCAGAACTGAAAAATTTGGGAAAAAGTTTTTAGTGTGGCAAGCCAATTGTTCATGTAGCTTAAAGATTTCTTCGTATTTCACAACGGGAACAATCAACGGTGAAAATAACAGAAAGGGATACATCAAAAATCGACTTCTAATTATCTACCGAAAACATACGGATCCTTGTTTTAGGCGGATCTGGCATCCGCTTATTATGCTTCTTCTACACTAGAGATGCTCAAGACGAAAAAAGTCGATTTTGTCGAAAAATGGCAAAATCCACAAAACTTCGCTGAACAGCGTCCTGTGGAAAGATACTGGACAATAATTAAGCGGCATCTTAAGAAAGATGCAAGAGAAGCAAGCTCTGTTGATTGATTCAAAAAAATTTGGCCTGCAGCACAACAAAAAGTAACGGAGAAAGTTGTGCAGAATCTAATGGGAGGTATCAAGAGGAAAGTCCGAGCGTTCTTCCGAAAAGCGAAGTAAATGTTCAAACTCACGTGAATTTGGCCACATGTATGTTGATTGTCATTTATAAAAAATAAACTTATGAATTTGTTCGAAAATACATATTTTCTATTGAAAAACAGGTGTCCACTTTCTTTAATGAACAGTCCTTATCATTCCTAACGGAACTCCAAAAACAATTTCTAAAGGGATTTTTGACAAAATTTTGAAAGTATCGCTGAAGGAATCGCAGGAATAATCTAAAGAAAATTCGGGAAGTATCAATCAGATCAATCAGATGTTGAAATTCAGGTAAAAATGCTGAAAGAAATCCATGAAACAATCTCGGGAGAAACAATGGAAGAATCTCGGAAATTATCTGAAGGAATTCAGAGAGGAATCATTGATAGAATCATCAGAGAAATTTTTGATAAAAACTTTGGAAGAATCCCTAAAGGAAACCCAGGAAATCAATGAAAAAAGCTCAGGAGAGCTCAGAATCAATGAACGAATCCTTAGAGAAATTCCTGAAAGAATGACAGACAATATCCTTGAAAGAATCCTGGGTGAAATCTATAAAAAAAATCTCAAAGAAATCCCGGGAGGAATTAATGAAAGTGTCCCAAACATAATTCCTTATGGAATTCCAGTAAATGATCCTGGATGAATCCTTGTCCGAATTATGGAAGAATCGCAGAAGGCATCTCGGAAAGAATCCCTAAAGGAATCCTGGCGAAAATCGCTGACGGAATTATGGGAAAATGCCGGAAAAATCCATAAACGAGTTCCGGGGGAAACAATTGAAGAAATATGGGAGGAGTCTCTAAAAGAATCCAGCGAGGAATCCTTGATGGAAAGGAGATATTTTTGAAAAAAATCCCGGAAGAAAACCCTGAAGGAGTTCTGTGAAAAACTATTAATGAAGGAACTCCATAGGAAATTCCCCGGTATAGATCCCGGAAGGAATCACTGAAAGTTTCTTGGAAAAGTCATTGAATGAAATTTGGGAGGATTATTTTGGGAATGCCGGAAAGGAATTCCGGAAAATGTCCTTGGAAGAATACTTGAAGGGATCCCAGATAGTCGAAATATAAGCAACAGTTGTTATATTTTCACCTCAGAGCAACCCTATCGAAGGATTTCAACTAATTACTGGGCATTGTTTGACCAAAAAAATGTATTCGCGGAAAACACAAAAATTGTATTATTTCTTCTGTTTTTAGGTGGCAATGGCGCCTGCCCCGTGAGGTTGCAGGTCAACGGCGGGAAGGTAAAGAACTGATGATTGCAATCATTTGTATGCACAGCAGACCAAATATACCTCTGCATCTTCACAAATTTAAGCGGATGTCGGAGTGTTGGTGTTAGCTCGTAGGCGTTATATGAGAGATTGACACTGTGCTGCAAAAGTTGGAAGGAATGAACCGGCTTTTTTTTTCAATCCATGTAGAGAGGAAGGAGAAAGTATAGTACAAAGTAGGAGGAAAGGGGCGGGAGGAAAGATGTTTGTAAAAACATCTTATGTTCAATAATGGATAAACTAATTTTGGAAATCATTTTGAGCTCATCGTTTGGTAATCAAAAGTTGGAAAGTTTTCGAAGTTCTCAAAAATTGCATACAGCCTTATAGGTCAAGCGACCACTTTGCAGTAGAGGTTCCATCCCGGGATATCCCGGGACAAAAAATCCCGGGATCTTGAAAAATTCGGGATTTCCCGAATCTCGGGATAAAGTTTTTCACTGTCCCGAAAATCCCGGGATTCCCGGGGTACACATTTCCTACATATTTTTTTCACTTTGATTTGGAGAGTCTTTGAAACGTATTCGAAGAGTTGTGATTTTTTTTTCGAAAATTGCCTTCGAGAAAAAATTACGAAAATGTTACATAAACCACTTCAACTGTGTGTGGATGTCAAAATTCGTTGAAATTCGACTGAAACAATGCTGGAGCACTTCATTCGCTGTTTTGATTGCATCAAAGCGCTTGATCAAAAAGACACTTTTCGAAACAGGCCTTTCAGGTCGTATCTTGGACAGTGATTTCGAGGTTGCAATAAACCTTCAGGAAGCTCTTCAGCCAATCAAACTCGCTTAGGAAGCATTGGGAAGACGAGATGCTACATTACTGTCTGCGGAAGGCAGCTTGTTTCTTGTATTCGAAGCTTAAGAAAAGTAACTCCAAAGTTGGAAACGACCTCTTCGATGCAATCACGAAGAGAATCAACGAACGGCGACAAACGCAAGTGCCATTTGAACTCGAAAGCTTATCGAATATGGTAAGCAAATGATTAAGTTCATCAAGGAACTAGGAGTACGATTATTGCAAGACTGCCAAAGACAGACCGATAATGATGCTGCCGAGTTGAATACTGGATTGTTCTGGATGGTGTCGAGCATGCGTGAATAACTGGAATAGGCTATAAAGGAATATGCCATCCCGTCCCAGACTGATTCGGCGTGATTGATTTTTTTAAAGTTATTGCGAAAGAGCTGTCAGTTTTTGAGCTACATGGTAAATTAAATCGACAATTGAACCGACGTCGACTAATAGCGAGCGCATCTTTTCGAACTCCGGATATATCTGTTCAAAAAAGCGAACCTCACTGTCCGATGAAATCATTATTAACATTTACTTCTTCAAGTCGTATCTTCAGAGAACGAGTTCAAATTGATAAGAACAGTTGCTTGATTTTTTTTATTGATGAATAAAACATTCCTAACCACAAAATTGCATTTTTAAGCACATTGAAAAATTGTATCCCGAATTTTATCCCGAATCCCGGGACAAGCATGGAAATGGAACCTCTACTTTGCAGAAAGAAATTAACACGCTTCTGCACTTGCTACGCTTCTGTTCTAATTCATAAGAAACTACTGCTCGTATTGCTCGCATGTTAGCCAGATTGTGGCCTCCTATAAAGTTAAACATTAGCTTTCGTGGTCGATTCAATCAAAAACAGTAGCAGCAAGCAGCGGGAAGCTTAGCGAGCACTCGGAAAGATTTCGCTCCCAGTGTACTGTCTGATGATTTTCACTCGATAGGTCGTGATTTATGTCCTCCGGTTTCCCCTCTGTGTATGAGTGCATGTCAAGAAATTTGACAATTGCCCGCTCAAATCGAGCCGTTTGAAGTTAATTATTTTCAAGACCGCGTCGAGCTCATTAATGTCCAGCCGGCGCGGGTTCTAAGCTTCTGAACTTTGAATGACTCAAAAGGTCGTAGAAGGGATCTCGGCGGAGGAATGCAGTTCGACGATTGCATAAAAGTGCATGTCTACGGCGCCCCTCAAAGCAAAGTGTGGCAATTGCGATTATGTAAAAGCGCAGCTGAAACTGCGGCATGATTTCGATTGCACCATCGCATCGCCGGGTGGATTTCACTTTCCAATCACACGATTTTCAGCAACCCCCGCATCATCGAGTGAGAGTGTCTCTGTCTAGCTCGAGGAGTCCCGAAATAAAATCCGATTTCTAAATGCAATCAAAATCGTGCAACAGTTTCCAACCCCCCAGGTCTGAGGCTAGATCGCATGACAGCAGAGCAGGGCTGTTGCACCATCCGGTGATGACGGCGACGGCGACGACGACCGTCTGCTGTTGCATGGAATTGCAAATGGAATAATTCAACGAAATAACAAGTTGGAATGATAAAAATATTAAAATCACGATTAATATCGAAAGACTCCCGGGCAAGTCAAATGAATCGATTCGGAATTGCTAATAGATGCAAAGAGACAGAAACCGACCGACCCCGACAGAGAACAGATTCGGATCGTCTTATTGGCTGTTTGCTACTGTGATTCCGATGGCGAACATCGGCGACTGCAGTGGTACAGAAAAGAACAAATTTTATTTCTTATCCCATTCGGTTCCAATCGACTGAGATTGCCCGGGTTGTGCAGTTTCGACGGAAATTCAATCGACTGGAGGAGCAACCACACACCAGAATCCGAGAAACCGGATTGTACGATTGTCCTTTGCAGTTCTGATGTTTCTGTCTTTGGATGATTCAATGGAAAGCTTTCTTTCGACACCAGTCCCGGCTGGGCCAATCCGCTCTGAAATCATTACGATAAAGAGCATTGAGATTGAATTAAATGGAGCAAATGCATCGACTTAGAAACCGGGAGGTGGACGAATACAGTGTGTAATGTCCAGCCAATCCCCCATACCTACATCGACGTTGTCTAACGATGGCAGCTAAGGGTATGTGATAGTACTGGCATTGTCAAAGCTGATTACTCAAGGTTTAAAAAAATCACATACGCACACGGAAGTGATTTCAATATTGTGCCTTATTAAGAATTATTCCTGGGAAACAGCTCCATGAAAACATTGAATTAGTTTTCACTTTTTTATCACTAACTCACTAAATCGTAAAAGGGACATTCTTGCAGAAATTCCTTTTATGAGTTTAGTAAGAACTCCTCGAATGATAACCCTGGGAATTCCTTAATATTTAATTCCTTCCCATGCACTTCTGCATAATTATCTCCTCTATGATCTCCAGGGACACCATTAGAGACTCCTTCAAGAATTCTTTCAGAGTTTATAAAAATTTTCCAGAATTTTTATAGAAAGAACATTCTTGGAGGGTTTTCTTAAATATTTCAGAGAAAATAGTTTTACAAATTCCTCCAGGTATCCTTTTAAAATGCATTTTCACCCATGTATTTGAAAATTTCTCCAGAAATCCTTTGAGTAATTCCTCCAGAAATAATCATTGGGCGTTCTTCGAAAGTTTCTGAAGAAATTTCTCAAAAGATTCATGCTGAAACTAGTCCACGAATTTCCCAAAATTATCCTCCAGGATCTCCATCAGTGATTCTTTAGGGAAAATAGAAAAGTTTGTGCTTAACATTTTTGAGCGCATTCCTCCCGAAATATTATCAGCATTTCCCTTAAGGAATTTTTCCTTCCGGGATTTCTCCCGGAGTTCTTCAAGAAATTTCTAAAGCACTTCTTCTAAGAATTTCTCCAAATATTTCTTCAAATGATGCATTTCTTGGAGATTTTTTAATGGAGATAAAGGTTTTTTTGTTTTGTTTTTCTTTTTTTTTTGAGAAATTCCGATAAGGTGTTCCATAAGAAATTCAGAAATTTCTCAAGGAACTTTCTCAGAAATTGTCGATGGAATCTCTTTGGAGATTCGTTCGTGTGTTACTACATGTAATCAGAGGTTTTCTAAGGAATCTATTAAACAATTCTTAAAAAAAATCTCAATAGATTCTTTTGAAAGTCGTTCAAGAGCTTCTCAAGAAGTTCCTTCAGGTATTCCTTTGGCACGTCTGAATAAATCAGACGTTTCTTCAGGGTTTTTTAAAGAGTTTTTTTCTTCGGTAATGCATCAGGGATTTCTTCAAAGATTTTCTCAGCAACTCATGCAAGAATCAGAATGCATTGGCATTAAAAAAATGTCATGAAATTCTTCAATTAATATTTGCAGAGGGTTCTCCAGCTCTTCTTGGTACTCTTTTGAAGCTTTCTACAACTGTTCATTTTTCAGAAATTTCTTCAGTGGTTCTCTGAAGAATTCCTCCAATACTGTTTTTTTCTGATTCTGCTAGATTTCGTAAAGAAATTTCTCCAGGTAGTACTTTAAATATTTTTGTGTACTAATCCCTTCAGAAATTGTATTAGATTTTTTTTTAATGAAATCCTTCAGAGGTATCTACACGAGATCAAAAAATTCCTCAAACATTTATTGAGGGATTTATTCGAACATTTCAGTAGACATTTTTAAGAAAATATCTACAGAAATTAATCTTCAGAAATCACTTAGGGGTCTCTTCTGAAACTTCTCAAGTATTTTTTTCCTTGGAATTAAGAAGGCATCTTAAGAAGATTCTACTGGTATTCTCTCTGGTATTCATCCCGAAATTCATCCGGAGTCAACTGCAAAGTTTTATAGTACTTTGTTCAACAATCTCCAGAAAACTGTTTCTGGGAAGCTCCAAATGCAAAGCTTTTTTTGGATTGCTTCAGATATTCTCTCAAGTATTTTTTTGACTATTTTTGTGCAATTTTCAGAAAATTTCTGAGAAAATTTCTAGAAGAATATTCTCAAACAGTTCTTGCAGAAACCCCTAATCCCAGAAAGTATTTCTAACGGAACCGCAGCAGCAATTTCCAAAAAAAATATCTCTTGAAACTCTTGGAGAATTTGCTGATATTTTTTAGTTTGGGGAAATTCCTGAAAGAAAAAAACTACAAGTAAAAACTTTGAAAAGTCTAGAGAAAATCCCAAAACTCTGAAAAAGTCTGTGGCAATATTTTTGAACGAGTCCAAGTGGAGAATCATCTGAAGAAATCCTAGGGATATTCTTAATGGAATCCTAGGAGGAATTTCTGTAGAACTTAACGAGAAATCGTTGATAAAATTTAAATAAAAGATTATTAGGGATTTTTTTTTGGAAAATTAAAAAAAATTGATAAAATTTTGGGAGGATTCCTTGAAAGTGTTTCTGATGAAATCTGCTTACGTATTTCTTAAAGAGTTTCTGCAGAAATTGCTGGAAAAAAAATCTCAGATTTGCTTATGTAAAAAATCCTCATATACACTCTTGAGATGTTTCTAAAAGAATTCCTAACGAGATTCAAAGGAAATATTTCTGAATAAATTACTTGAAAAATTCGTGGAGAAATTTAAAAGTAAACCTTGGAAGAAATGATAAAGTACTTTCTAGGGAAATACATAGAGGAATATCTGAAGGAAATCATGAAAGATTTCCTGCCTAAATCACTGGAAAAGTATGCCAGAATCTCTGGAGGAATTCCTGTAGTATTTTATGGATGATTCCCTTAAGAAATATATGGACACATTCTTGCTTCTATGGTGGACTTCTTGATGAATTACCTGTACGAATTTCTGGAGAAGTCACTGGAAGTTTTTCTTCGAAATTATTTATTTAGCAATCCTGAAGAAATTTTTGAAGATATTTTTACGATTATCACGAAGATTTTCAAAAGCAGTCCCTGGTGGAATTTTGAAGGAAAAAACTCAAATCTGGAAATAAATCTTCCCAAAAAAATTCAAAGGACATTTCTTGGAAATTCGTTTATTAAGATTTGAAGAAATGGCTGGAGAAGTTTCTTAAAAAAATTCCTTTAAGTTTTTCTGAAGAAACCACTAAGGGAGTTTCTAAAAAAACCTTGGTGAATTTTAAGACCGAACTCCTGAAGTGATTTCTGAAGGAATCTATGGAGCAATTTCGAAAAAACAAACCATTGAAGATGTCCTTTATTGAGGTATCACATGATTTTCAAATTCTCTTGTTCAAATTATTGTGCGGATTTCGGATAGAATCTACTTATGGAGGATCTTCTGAGGAAACACTTGGACGCTTTTCTAATGAAATTCTTGAATGAATTTCAGGAGGATCCTATCTAGAGGAAATTATGAAAAAAATTAAAAAGGAATTTCGTAAAGAATGCATGGAAGATGTTTCAAAAGAACTTCAAAAGGACTTTCTTAAAGGAATTCGTGGAACACTTTTAAATGAAATCCATGGAGAAATTTCAGGATGAATCCAAGAAAGATTTTATATTGGAGTTCTTGAATTAATCCCAGGAACAATCTCTATAATACTTTGATGAAAATTTTAAAGGAAAATATGTGTTGACTAAGCGTAACCCTGAAAGAGTTTCTAAAGGAATTCACACAGGTTCCCTATTTGTTGCGCATCATAAAACTCACAAATCGCATACCCTTAAACGCAGACGACGGCAACGAACGGAACGATTCGAAATGTAGTTAGGGAAGAAATCCGCTCACCGAAATCGAAAATGCAAAATCGCTGCAAATGGACCCTTTGCCGGTCCAATGGTGCTCATTGCATCACGGATTGGTTTACGTCACTCTGCCGCGCCGAACGATCTTTGTCGCCGTTCGTCCACCGCGCGCTCCGGCCAGCCGATGAAAGTGCGAGCTTATAGTCTGTACACTGCATGCAAGGTTCTCGCGCGTGGCCACTGGACTGAACACTGCGCCGCTGCACAATTGTCACTATCTGCCTATCCACTTCATCCTCTCCGCTGGCTCCTATGGCTGGTGCATCAATGGTTACGAAACATGATGCTAAGGGAGGGAGGGGGAGAGGTACAAACCTAGATTACAAGAATTGGATTAAGGCCGCATGGTCTTCGTGTGAAGCATTGCTGGGGGAAATGTATCGACCAGAAATGGAAAACGCATTAACATAAGTGCAGCCAGCTAACACCGATACTTGTCGATATTCGTTTAGGAACGGAATAGTTTTTTGTAGATATGTACCACTTATATATTTTTTTATTTGGATAGAAGTTGAAGATTTCAGTTGTTTTAAAAGTGGTTTATGTTATGCTGCTAGAAGAAGCATGCTGACAACCACTGGATAATAATTATTAAAGCAGTCACCCGGTCCTCTTCGGTCTCCGGTTGGGCTTGTGGAGAAGTTTTTGGATCGCCAATCCAGAGATGGTGGGTTGGTTTCCCATTCCGGTCGGGAACTTTTCTCGACTTCCCTGGGTATAGTGTACCATTGTGCTTTCCTCACAATATACAAATTCATGCAATGGAAGGCACAGCATGCCCTTTAATTAATTTGTATACAATTGCTCAAAGAACATCAAAATGAAGAGAGAAAGGCCAAGTTCCAGTGGGAACATATATGGCTCTAGAAGTAGAAGAAGAAGTCTCAAAGAATATGTTGATGAAAATTCGGGAGGAATTAAAAAAATAATATCTCGAAGAATTTCCAAAGAATTATCGAACTATTTTCCAAAGACAGTCCTAGATAAATTCCTAAACGAAATGGCGACAGACTCCTCAAACGATTTACGGAAGGAATTTCTTAAGCTATATCCGAAGGATCTGAGAATTCTTTCCAAAACTTTAGTTACGTATTCTTTCGGAATTCCTCCATCCACTCATTTGGAAATTTATCAGATAGTTCCTTTAGAAATCCCGAATTTCCTTATTTTAATTGCAGAAGGAATTTTAAAAGAAATCTCAAGGAGGATGGAAATACAAGAAACATGCATTTTCCAAAAGGCTGGCAATGTTATGGATGTTATTGTTATTTAGATGATTTCAAGATATCCGAGCACGACAGATGACCTTACTGATGGAAAGTCAATTGAATAACTTCTTTTGGAACCAACGCACAAGATCGCATCATCACACCGACTTCTAGAAGATTTGAATTTATACTTGGAATTGGAGATACATTTGATAACACAAGGAAAATAGGTAGATTAATAGTAAATTAATCTGGATTTGTATGATCTATGAATTGATATTGCTTCAGAATAAGTATTGGCTAATTGTGTTTCAGAAAGACATTTCAAATACCTTGAGGGGATATTCTTTATTGCACCAACGAACCTAACCTCAAAATGACTGACAATTCACAGGTCATTTTGACAGATGTAACATGAGCATGAAAAGGACGGCAACAAAATCGATAAAGTAGAATATATGATCCGTCTTTTTCGTGCAAGTGTGTGGTCTGTCAAAATGACCTGAGAAGTGTCAAACATTTTTATGGCTAGCTTTGTTGGTGTAATGAAGAATTCTTAAAACTGTTCAATTTTTAATAAACCTAAGGAGAGATGTAGTAGGCTATGCTGGGAGTGACATTAGTGGGACAGATAATAAAACTTCACTTGTGTACTGGACATCAACCAACAAACAGTATTTTATTGATTATTACAGTAGCAATAATGGAACGATGAGAATCAAAATATGATGCTTGATTTTTTTTTTCTTGTATTTCTCATGTACGAAACTGTTCTCGTGCGAGAACAGTTGCTCTTGATCAAGAACGGATGATTAAAGATAATTACAAGAGCCTTATAAAACTGCAGATAAGTTCAACAGTTCTTGTTGTGTTAATGGTTTTATGAACTGAACCTCAAGTATTCTTATAGGTGTTTTTAAAACCACATATTGATGAAAAATAGTTGTACTCAGCTGAAACTCCGAAAGATCCACTAGAACATGCAATGTTCCGATAAAACTGTCATAAAAACAAATAAAACCAAATCGAATCAAGATTGTTACTTGGGTTGTGTAACGAACCCTGAGAAAAGTCCAATAGCCGGCCCGAAACGTTGGCAATAATAATCAAAAAATTGACGCAATTCATATAACTGTAAGCTGAAAACCAAGTTAATCCTTGGACAAATTTTAGGAGAAATCTCATTAAAAGATTCTTAAAGAATGTCTAATAAAATTTCTAGAGGAATCCATAGAAAAATTTCTTAAGGGAACTTTGGAAGAATATCGATGGAAGTCGGATGAGGACTTTTTTTAGAGAATCGCTGACAGTATTTCTGGCGGAATTCTAGTTGGCAATGGTTAAGTTAATGCATACAATTACGTGAGATTATTAAGTTTTAAGGTATTTGGTTGTTATAAAATAAAAATAAAAAAAATATCTTTTGCCAACATTCAAAAGAAGAAATGTTTTTAAAAAACATATCAAAATAATAGGGGTGTTATTTTTGTTACTCAAGTAAAAAATACTTGAAAAGTAAGTAAAAAAAATCGCATTAAGAACTGTTCCTTTGAATTCCACTAAGAATTTGCATCCTTTGACAGATACGTATTTCGACCTCAACTGTAAAGTCATCTTCAGTGTCTTACAGATAATCCCCTAACAAGCCCAGGTTAATCATCATCACTTGAAAAGTGCCTATTTTTTTCTAGAAAATCATCAATATATTTTGATCGAAATGACGGAGCAACATTCTCAACGCACAAAAATGCGCATTTTTTTTAAGTTCCAAAAATGGTACTTAGACTACTTTGACGAGAAATAAGAAACAAAAAAGATAAAGAGATTAAACGATTTGTTCTAGCGTCACCCTATCAAATATATGGGAAAATGCTCCAAATTTGGTCAAAAAAGTTTAAACGCTTTATCTTTTTTGTTTAAAATTTTTCATCAAAGTTGTCTAAGAACCATTTGAGGCATTCCACGGACCAGCACGAATCCATTTTAATCTATGTTTTTTAATCTACTTGATATTTTTGTATACTATTCCTCTTTATGTGAGAAACCATTTTTTCATATCAAAAGTTCATATTTTGTCTCGATTAACTTTCAAATAGGGCCAATGAAAAAATGGAACACAAGCAAATAAAAATTATAACACGGAAACGGCTTGTTCGATCGGAAAGGTGTCTTCAGCAAAGTTATAGAATAATATATGGCGGCTCTCAGAAAAATACACATTGAAAAATTCATTCAATTTTTCTTCTGGAAAAACTGAATTTTGTTACTAAAAATTAAATATCTCAAAAAGCTATTTTTTTACCTTCGTGATATTTTGTGAGAATAAAGTTCATTCTGTTAGCTATCATCTGTAAAATTTTTATAGTGGTAAAAAAAATATACAAAAAAGTTATGGCACTTTGAACATTTTTGGTTGCGTGTTTTTTTAGAGTGCATGACGAATTTCCCGCAAACTAGATTTTGGGGTTGGCAGCACCTCTCAGATTTCAATAGAATTGTGTAGGTATGAAGACTATGTACTTTAAGGCAACGTTGCATACTTTGTTGTTTTTTTTTAAATTTTATCTACACTAATATTTGAAAAGGGCTTAAGTTTTTGACCATTTTTTTATACCAATGTAACGTAAAAATAACATGACCTACAAAAAAGTGTGGTATGTGTGACTTGAAGGAATTTGTGTGAACTTTCAAGTAAAAATTGAAATATTGAAAAAACGATCACGCTAAAAAAAGTTAAAAAATAAATTGAAGTCAATTAGGAATACATGCCCATTTGCGAAATTAAATTAATCCTATTCCGGACAACCAAATCCCACACCAACCATTAAGAATAGAATTCAAAATGGATCAAAGTAATTAAATTGCTGTTATCTGAATCTAACCCAACATAAAATGTTTTTTTTTTTTGAGTCAAGCCAATTTTTGGGTATTTTTTTACGTGGATTTTCACATATTAATATTGAACATAGCTTTATATGTTTCAATTATAAATCTATCCAATACAAAGAATATAATTAAGAATATAATTTATGATTCTCTTTTGAACCAGAACACCAGATCTGTTACACAGAAATTCAGAATATCAACCAGAAGTCGAATTTCAACTCAAAAGTTCCCTTATTCATAGGAGAATAAAATAAATACTTTGCATCAGATAGACTTGTGAATCAAAAATATGGAGCTATGTTTAATTTAATATATGAAAATATCTGTAAAAAACGCCCTGAATAAAAACTTTTGTTTTCTACCGAAGAGAAACACGCAAAATGATGACATGAAGTATTTGTTGTAAGGAACTGTTCATTAAAGACGTAGCATTTTAGGGGAAGTTAATGATATTGCTAGGAGCCTTCTATTAGGTATAAGAAAATATACTTTAAGAGGGGAGGAGCTGTCAAAAATTTTCCACCAATGCTACCGTCATTTCGAATGCAGCGATATGGTCCAATAAGGACCGAAACGTCGAGTTAAGAAAACATATAGTTGTTTTTGATTGACCAAATTAGACTGAAATGCCAATCAAAGATATCATCCAACGTACAGTCGAAAGTCAAACTCAAAGCAGTAAAACAAGTACGACCACGATTCTCATCAGTCAACGAGATTGAAACTTTTACTACAAATCATTTTATTGTAATAGGTAAATGTCATTTAAAATAAAAAATCAATAATTTTGCTTTCGGGATGAAATTGATCAGTAAATGAAATACCTTTGCATTTGCCAAAAATATGTTTTCCACCTGAATTAACCACCCCAGAATGCGAAATGCTACGCAAAACTTTTACGAGTTTTCTCAATTTTTAATTATTCAAGTATTAAATTTAATAAATTTCATGAAAACGCCTTAAAGTATGCACTTTTCATACTGAAAAAGTGATTACTTCCGGAAAAGTGCAATTTTATGTATAAATTTGAATATTTATAAAAATTTTGATGATGAAATCGTGTTTAGCAAATACTTGGCAGCTAAAAGCATCCATTCGAATATTAATTACATGTGCGATACAGCCACGGTAACAAAAGTTTGAAAGGGTATTTGAGATTCATAAAACACGCAATTACGGAAAATATTGAATTTAATACAGAAATATGTGACTAATTGACTGTAAAACATCTAACTCGTCATTCAATAATCCTTTAGCCGGCCATTTTCTACAAATTGTTTTAAGTTTAAAGCAATATTTTTAACAAATGAAAATGACCCTCACGTCGATCAATTTCACCCGAAATCACGGTACCTCAGAAATGCTTTTCTTCAAAAGTGCCCATCTTGCGATATATGGCAAAAGTTTCAATAATTACAAAAATGTCATGTTTTGCAAATTGAAATAATTTATCTTATTTGTTCACATGATTATCTGAAAGTCACCCATACATAACTTTTTTGTAGGTAATGTCAGTTTTTAAGTTATATTGAGTAAAGACGGTCAAATATTTAGCCCTTTTCAAATATTAGTCTAAATAAATAAAAAAAAACAACGTATGCAATCTTGCTTTAAAATACATAGTCTTTAAACCTAAGAAATTCCATCGGATTCTGAGACAGTTTTGCCAAACCCCTACGCGTGAATCCGTCATACACTCTAAAAACACACAACCGAAAATGTTCAAAGTGCCATAACTTTTTTGTATATTTTTATACCATTATGAAATTTCTACAGATGATAGCTAACAGAATGAACTTTATTCTCACAAAATATCACGAAGGTAAAAAAATAGCTTTTTGAGATATTTAAATTTTAGTAACAAAATTCAGTTTTTTAGAAGAAAAACTAAATAAATTTTTCAATGTGCATTTTTCTGAGAGTCACCATTTATTAACCTACAACTTTGCCGAAGACAGTTTTCCGATCAAACAAGCAGTTTCAGAGATATGATTTCTCATTTGCATGTGTTCCATTTTTTCATAGGCCCTATTTGGAAGTTAGTCGAGACTTCATAAAAAGTTTTAATATGAAAAAATGGTTATTTATATTGATTAGAACAGCTGTGCAAAATTATATGCAAACCAAAAATGCAAAATTAAAAAAAAAAATGATTTTTTTCGTGCTGCTTCGTGGAAAGCCTCATTTTCAGAGTTCAATAAAACGCACATTTTTGTGCGCGGAGAATGTTTCTACGTCATTCCGTTCAAAAGATATAGATGATTTTTTTAGAAAAAAATAGGCACTTGTAACCCGACAGCCTTACGAGTTTCCCGGATGATAGTTAAATGGCTTAAGTGCCACTCCTTACGGAGACCATTTACCGTTTTTAAGGTTGCCCGACCTGTGAGACCCTTTTAGGGGAGGGTAAAAGTTTTCCCAAAAATGATTGGGCGGGAAACGAGTTGGCTGATCAAGGGGAACAAGGTGCTTACGACTGGGAAGTCGTGGAAAAAACTAGAAATTAGTGTGCGACAAGTTGATATTAGCCGGTGACAAAAATGGGTTTCGCGATGGGTATCATCACTGGAAGACTTTACTTCAAAAAACCTTCAATCCAGCCACAAAAGAAAGGAGAATATCCTTGGTTGGTTAACAGGGCCAACCTCCCCAGAAAAATTACTTAAAAGAACCAAAAACGACCGAAAATGCGAAAATGCCTCTAAATCTACCGCTTCAGACTTCTCCCATTAGTGTTCAAATACATTGGTGTTGCAGTGTAACTAAAACCCATTTATTGTAACCAATTCAGCATCTGATCTATATTTACACTCCTACATTATCGACATCGAATTCATGTGTCCTTATTCTAGGCCTATTCTACTTCATTTCCCTCTCACTCACTAGCTCAAGTTCATTTGTGCGGTACTCAAAAAATGTGCGGTGCGGTGTTCATTTGCCAAGGGGCAAGTCAAATTTTATGCTGCAGCCTACTGCCGGGCGCTTACGCGTATGGCTAACGGTAGAGGCTAATTTGCAGCGGCCACGCTAGCTAGATTGGCTAAGGCTAGGGGCAAGATCTCACCATGCGCATGGGAAAAAGAAAGCATGCATGCTACTTACGGTTTGGACGCTGTCTATCTACGTGGGGGCATTTGCGGCTACGGTGCAATTCTGCGCGCGTGCAAAACGCGCTCTCCCGTTGACTCCTGGTGGGAATCTCCTACTCGACTTCGCTGGTGTGGCCGTTCTCAAACGGCGCCTCCCACGGGGATCTGTGGTCTTCTCGACGGGGTACGGCCGTCGCACCGACGATCGTCACCGCCGGTGGTGTAGTGGACTCGGTCGTGCTTGCCACGCTGGTCGTCGTCGGATCGAATCCGATCGCAAAAACTTTTTGGACGTAGATTTCCACTCGGGACACTCTCGTTGATGGAAATGGCCGGCTCAAAGCCAGACCCGTTGCTACTGCCCTAACTAGGGCGCGGGAATAACGTGCGCTGCCCTCTCGGGGCACGTGTACCGCCGGGTACACGTCTTCGTAGCAGGAAGGCGGGACGAAAACGGTCGTTCTTAAAACGGGGGGTGGTGGTGTGCCGGGCTTCCGCAACTTGCCACAAATCTAACAAAAAGACACCAATGCCAATGGTATTGAACACCGCACGTGACACTACTATGCACATATGCCTTACCGCTTTATCCGCAAGTCTACGCTCGCACCAGAAAACCGCCAAAATTGCACTATGCACATTACTTGCCTAGCTAAACTAACTATTTGGAGGGAAATTAAACAGGATAATCTAAATTAGTAAAGTAGAAGCACTTTCACACTTGAACTAAGTTCACCTTCTTGAACACACCACGGCGCGAATTACTGCTCGGACCGTTCTCGACTCTTCCGCGGACCTGAACTAAGTGATCGAGCAAAGTCTCAAGGTCCTCAGATAAAGCGCGAGTTCTAAAAATATTCGTCCCCGGATATTGCGTGAAATTAACGAAGTTAATTTCGCGAAGAACTAAAATTCGCCTTCACGCACACCAAAATCCTGAATTGTCGGGAGAAAGCATCCCCTTTCCCCAAAGTTGATCCGAGCTTCCAATTCATTCCCCACCCGAAGATATTCAAAGGCAGGTCGGGTCAACGATACTTGAATAGAACTTGGACAGGTCGATGCCCGTAGATCATCACATGGTCGCTTGGCTAAAGGTTTCTAATTTGGCGCCAGAGATCTCTCAGGAACTCATTTAGTTTGTGGTCTGCGGTGTGTGGCAAGGGAACTCAGTGAGTTCTACGCTACTCAGATACTCAAATTCAAATATTGATTTCAAGGGGTAATCCAATAGCAATTCATTTATCTCTGGTGAAATGTACAACTTTTATTTCAATTAATTCATGGTACTGTTACACACTTTTCAAGTATTTTTTACTTGAGTTACAAAAATAATACCCCTCTAATTTTTTTAATATGTTTTATAACAACATTTCTTCTTTTGAATGTGGGCAAAAGATGTTTTTTATGTTTGCCCCAACCCGCCATATCACCTTTAAAAAAAAAACTGTGTATTTTT
The DNA here is from genome assembly GCF_035046485.1 of Aedes albopictus. Lineage (NCBI taxonomy): Eukaryota > Metazoa > Arthropoda > Insecta > Diptera > Culicidae > Aedes > Aedes albopictus. The sequence goes on from NC_085138.1 coordinate 432,565,651, forward strand.
AAGGAAAACATCTGTAACTATTTAACCAAAAGAGATAACAACCATCTCAGCGCACGAATCGGCGCTCTACAAGTGCTTCTTGGCGACTTCGCTGGAAAATTGAAACTGAAAAACTTAATGCCAGAAAACCGGCTTTTCTTGAACCACCCTAAGCTTATTCAGAAAAAAATCTCTAGATCGGTCAATTTAAAAGCTACATAAAAACTGTCTTCAGCAAACTTGCTCAAAATTGATAGATCTACAACTTGACGGAATCCGGATCAGTATTACAGAGACTTACATAAAAATGAATTGCAAAACAAGTGTTCATTTTATGTAAATCTATGTCAATTTTGCCGAAGACACCAACTTTCTAAGTTATCGGGTTTTCGAGATATGAAGTTTTTGAAAATTTTCATGCTCACTAGCGCCGCCCAGTGGAGGAATTTCGAACTTTGCTACTCATCATCTGTAAGTTATTGGCGCACCCAACAACTTTCCCGAAAACACTATCCTTCCAAATTGTCAGGGTCTTGAGCTGTCGCATATCGTAACGCTTGCTTCACAACATCGTTCTTGTAGTGTAATATAGCATCAAACTGTTGATGGTGCCTCTAGCGGCCAAGTTGCCAACTAATCACATGTACCAAAGTTTTAAATGGTAAATCTTTTGAAGCCCCAAAACTTTGCCGAGGAAAGTATTGCGCTATCTCTTGACACACCCGAGATAATAGGCCACACCCCCAAAAATCCGAAATCCCATAAGCTCTTAGCCTCCTATAACGCTCACCCCTGTCTGGTAGGAGTCCGTTTAATAGGAATTCGTTTAGTAAGAGACTCGACTGTGAAACAAAGAGCATCATTCTCAAACCATTCGATTGAAGCATTCATAAATCAGTGGGAAATTCCCGCATATGCATGCTCCCTCATTGACCACTGACCAGTCAATAATGGTAGGTATGTTGAAGTGCAGCGCGGAAAATGTCTTTATCTAGTTCACAGTAATCGCAGGATTGGTGGTCGGTCATTGCCAGTCAGCTTAAACTTCCCAGCTCGTTGTTAGAGAACGAACAGCTATGTAGCTGCTGGCTGGGTTGGTGCGGGTGGATACATGGAAGCTACACGGCAACACGATGAAGTGTTTATGACTCGGTCAGAACCGGGCAACACGGGCTTCATCATTATTGGAACATGTTCCGCTGGAGCCCTTCTGGACTCTGGTAGGCATATGCACACCTCTAGGATTTAAACCCCATGCTGAAACAAAAACGAAGTGATCCGGTGTGGTTGGGGTGAGGGGGTGCGGTGCGGAACCGTAGGCTTGTTAGCTAACGACATGGTCAAGCATGGGTTTGATCGGTTGTGGCTTCAGGGGTCGCAAAGGTTGTTCGTTTGTGACTGTGAGCCAGTTTTGACGTCTACGATGATCAATTTTACGAGATTCGTCTCTGTGAGTAATGAGTGGGATTGATTCCCAGCTTCGTGGAAAAGGTTATTGCACTTATACTGCATATGGCGAAGGTAATGTGAACACGGCAGGTATGTGAAGCAAATAATGCCCTTCGTTAGGCCGGGACTAACTGGAGGTGTAGTCATAATAGATGTTATCCAGAAATGCATAATGGGCTGGTGCATTTTTCCGAAGTGTTCGATTGTTGCATTGCTCTCGGTTGGAATTGCATAACCAGCATGCGGAATGTTTCAGATATATCTCGGGTATTAGTCACAGTTCCTCGTGCGAAACCTTGTAGGTACTCAATATTCTGCAGTAGCATGAAACCGTAATCAATTTGCGCCTTTGTTGTCACCAACGACTTAACGAGTTAATATTAATAGCTCTAGATTGCATAATTCGAGCATTTCGAAAAGTCCCTTTGCGCCTTTGCATCACGATCAATGACATCATGTTCTCCAATTAATACTCTAATCCGACAATGGCCCATTCAGAGCCGCGTTCGTTGTCGTCCCCCGTCGGCCCACTCAACCCAATCCCAGTCCCTTGCCTATGGATAATCAGCTTTGCTTGTCACCCAGTTTTGAACACTTCCCCGTTTACAGGGTGGCTTAAGTGGGTTATCAGAAGGACTATCTCGTACATAGAGAACATCAAGTGTTATTGTAGGACTCGTATCAATCCGTGGTTTACTGATTTCACAAACAATTTACTCTGGTCACCCTACCGATGCCGCCTTGGCCATCGATTAGAACAGCGTGTCCAGTCCCAATCTGAACCAAACCGGGTGATTTCCTTTACCGTTTGCCAGCCTGGTGTTACACAAACGCAGCCAGCCAGCTAGCACCACACTCACAGGTGTCACACAACGGACACGGAGTGGTGCTGCTCCAAGCTACCGCGGCTCGGCCAGGGGGACAGCACATATCGCCATCATCTCGAATGAGACTGGCTGGTGAGCCGAAGATAAATAATTTACGCGCTGCAAATACGTTGGACGATATATGCAAACATCGACTTTGGTTGGCTAGTGTTGACCGGCAAACGGGCTAGAGGGGGTTCGGTGCGGCCGGATCGGGTCCCAGTACAAGATTAGATCAAGCCGATAAAGGTGCCCTCCGGCCTACAACGCGTCGTGGTATGATTAATCGATGTTGTAAGGAGTGTATCGGAAATTAACTATAAACATTCAGGATGCTCTATCTCGAAGCATGTTTGGTCTTATCATTTCGATTCTTCTATCAAATCTTCACAATACAGTCAAGTTTAGAACAGCCTGAAAAAAAAATGAAAAATGTTAAGCATTATTGAAAATATTGTAGAATGAATATATCTCACAAATTAAAGTTTTGGACAAATTGTTGTTGTTTAAAGATTTTTCAGCGTTTCAATAACCTGTAGCGAATAAAACTTGTACGGCGAAAAACCCAAAAAATATTAATAATTGTTAGCAGTTATGTACACATGACATATCACCGAACACCAACTTAAAAAAAAAATATTTATGGTCGAAAAACCCTCAACATTTAAAAAATGACCTATCCTAAAAAAACACTAATTTTTTGTCGAACTTTGACAGTCTGTTTTAAATATCTTCAAAGGTTATACAATTCCGTTCTCTACTAAAGCTACCTCGTCGTTAAGTTTAAAAACATTTCCAATTAAAAAAAATTGAATCATCCATTTGATGTATTTTTTATTTGCGTAATCGTGCTTTGAATGAGCATAAAAAAAATAGGGCCCCTGAAAAATGACCTTTTTTCATTTTTAAGAATTGCGCTAAAATGGAATCGAATTTTTGCTTGAAAAAATTTTTTTACCTATATTATGGGCAATCTGGGAAAGAATATATTTGCGCTAATATATTTTAAAAAATCAAAAAAATTTCCATTTTTTCCGCAATTTCAAATTTTTAAGAGGTGTCCAAAATTTCAAGATCATGCGTTTAAACTTTGAGATTGATGACCATGTAAAATAATTATTTTTACAAAAGCAAAAGTGCCATTCCTTTTTCTGAGGATTTATATAGTACCTCCAAAAATAAAATCATTTATAACTTGAATAAATTATTTTTTTGGATGTTTTGAACATATATAGTTAATTTCCGATACAGTCCTTACTTGCTGCTGATGGTGGTGTTGATACTTTGGATTTGCAGCGAGATTGAAGCGGGAAAAGCTCAAATGAACACCTTCTGTCCGAACGGATACAGCAGAACTGTGCTCAATTTATTTAGTAAATGTGTTTTGTTTTCTTTCAAAAGGTATCAAGTCTGATCCACTTTATTGTTGGTTTGGCGTCCAAATCATGAAACCCATCACACCTCCACACTCACTAGCTATGTCATTTGAAAACCTAACTAGATGTACAAGTATTTTTCGACACCCTCACCCCCTTTTGGAAGATTTTTTTTTTTTGTCAGAGAACCAAAATATTTGTGTATGGCGCATAAGATTTCTCAAACCCCCTGTTGCGTCCACCGCAAATTAAATTGAATTGGATCCTTACCACAAATTGTACCAAACCAAAAAAAAAACCTCAAAATGATTAACAATTTTCAAATCGTTTTGACAGATCACACATGTGCACAAAGAAGACAAAACATACCTACTACTTTACTGACCTTGTTGTCGTTCTTTTCATGCTCGTGTCAGTCATTTTGAGGTTTGGTTCGTTGGTGTAATGAAGAATTCTGGGATTGTGAAGTGACATCTGTTAGTTGACGATTTTTCCTAGTTGTGGGGGGTTTTTCAATCTGGTGTGCATTACAAATTGGCTCTGCATATCAAATAGAACATGATCGATGTATGATTCTGTCTGTTGTAATGATTTCCATGTAAGTTCATGAAAGCTCCCAATATACTTAAGGGCTATCCATTAATTACGTAAGGGTTTATGGGGGGGGGGGGGGTGGGTCCACGCACGGACTCCTCTCCAATAGCTGTTTTGCCTACGAAACCTTAACAACGAATAATTTGAAGTTTGAGACTTTTTTCTCGTTGACTTCTAACTGCAGGTTACACAGAAAAAAATGTTGAAGTTTAAACGGCATGTAAACCATGAACGTTGTGAATTTACACGACTTGAAAACAAAATTTGATTGAAAATTGAGTTATTTTTAATGCAAAAAGTTATTGCATGAAAAATATACAGTTTTGAGCTTTTATTTATACAATTTCACACCATCATGCAGTTTTCAACACCAACAGAATATTATAGCGTCTAGCACTTATTATTCTATCGAAAGAGCTTGAAATTTCAACGAACGTGTAAAAGTACAGTGACTTCGTTGAAAGCAAAAACACTGCCGACGTGGTCAAGTTTGCATCATATCTTTGGATCGAAAGGAGTGTTGCGCAATAATATTTAGATGTTTCTGAAGATTGAAACATACGCGAGTGTCAAAGTGCATACCCTTGGAGGTGTTCCTACAGGTGAGACAATTTCAAATCCTTAGAAGTTCTGACTGCAAAAATGCTTAATATATTATTGCAGATACCAGTGTCACAGCCATCAAGTGCAACTGGCAGCGGAGTTCTACCGTCTCCCAACCAACCTAACCAACGGCGATGGAGGTTCAATGAAATTTAATTATTGGCAATAAACAGCGCACCGTGAATTTACCAGCATGCAAAAATGTGATTTCGCATCCAAAACATCGTTGAATAAAATACGCATAACACCAAACTGGCTTGTTTTGTTTTGTTTTGCATCATCCACAACAAGGAGAATTCATTGGGAACGAACGGGAAACGGAACAAGAGCTATGCTGCGAGTAATACTCAACGACGTGTAAATTTACACGTTCACCTCTCTTTTGTAATCGTGTAAATTTAAAATGCGATTGAATTTTGCGTTTAATTCAATGCTCCAAATATGTTCATCAAATTTAACTCAAAATTACACGAAAATTTTAACTGTGTAGATCTTGTTTTGTATTGAAAAAAAAACTGATCACATATACGTAGACGAGTTAGATAATCACTAGTATATGCTGATTTTACCAATAGTGGTTACGTGGACTATGAAAACATGGACAGTGGAGAAAAAATCTGGAACAAAAACGAACGAGATCGCATGGAGATTGGGAGATATCGAGATAAGGAGATATCTAAGAAGAAGGCGACACATAGGGAGGTAAAATGTTGAAAGGATCGACCAAACCATCGAGATGTAGAACACATGTGGAGAGTCCACTGTATGTACTGCCTTATGGTCCATCACATGGGTCGAATGAATTGCAAAATTTACTACTTGTAATATCTGAAGTTGATTTGACAAAGTTTACTACACCTTATTTCCCGTAAATTTCGCCTTGCACTCTGTCTAAATATTATGTGCAAATGACCACCGGATATGTGCAAGTAGCAGATGTCAGTTGCATTGAGGCAAAGCTTTAGCAGGTTAACGCATTGCTTAATAACAGGTCGGTGGTAGGGTGGCCAGATGATCGCTTTTCTCGCCAACACCTTCTGAGACTCACAAAGTTATTTCTAGAAATTTTAGACTTTTTAAAGTAATTTCTCAGAGATTTCCTTCTAACAATTTCGAGAATTTCTTTTGAAATTTTAGGATTCCTTCAAAAAGATCCTTCTAGAAGGTCCTTCTAGATTCTCCATCTTGAGCATTTTCGTAGAGTACTAATTTGAAAATCTTAGAAGGTAAGTTTTGGTGAAATATTTAAAAAAATAAGCTGCCTGTCTTCAACTTAGTGTTCTTTGAGCATTTCCATAGTTATTAATTGAAGGCTTTCTTTGCCTGCCATTACATGAATTTGTATATTGTGAGGCAAGTACAATGATACACTATGCCCAGGGAGTCGAGAAAAGTTTCCCGACTGGAACGGGAATTGAACCCGCCGTCTCCGGATTGGCGATCCACAGCCTTAACCACTAGGCTAACAGGAGACCCCAAACTCGAGGGATCTTGGATACAAATCTTAAATCTTTGCAAAAATGAAAAGGAACTTCTGTGGGAATCTCAAAAGAAATTTCTGGAAAATTACTGAAAGAACTGCAGGATCTGCACCTGAAGAAAGTTAATAGAAAGTGTCTGAAGAAGAAAAAGAAATTGAGAAAGCTCTGAAACATCGCAAATAAATTTTCATATTAGTATTAGAAGAAGGTCTTGAAATAAAAACCTAGAAGAAATACCAAAATGAACTTTTTGAATTTCGTTAAATGCCAAAAGCCCATGCCGAACGAAAATCGTGAATTATCCGGATATCCAATTACAAGCTCTTTCCGAAGCAAAATTTGCAATTCCTTGGAAGATATTCAGGAATGACGAAAAAATTTCTACATAAATAGTTGAAGAAATTTAATAGGAATTCTGAGTAGATTTCCTGGTAAGTTGTCTGAAAAAAAAAATCCTCATACAAGTACAGGGATATTAAGCAGAAAATCGACACTACAACACTAGTAACCAACAATGAATCTAACTACTCAACCCTTCAGGACGCGTGCCGTTGTGAAAAGTATAACACTTCCAAAAAACCTCGCTCGCCGTATACAGCAAAAGCGTGGTGCAGTTTTACGATTAAACAGGCACGCGTCCTGGAAGGTTAATAGGGTGTGTACCAGTTATCGCGCTACCTTAGAAAAACTATTTCTACAAAAATAAGAAGAAGTCCGTCGAATGTCGTCGATATGTCAAATGATTGATTACATACTTTACAGGAAAAATATAGAAACGGGTCCAAAACTACTGAATGAAAATTATTTATTTCTATCATAATTTGAGCGAATTGTGAAGTTTGAATGATTGCAACCATCTTTTGTGAAAGTAATCTGTTGTCCACATTATTTTTATTTGCATCATTAAAGGTTGAAAATCAACTATGGCAAATTTGAGGTACTATAGCCATAACTGGTATGTACACTAAGCTGAGCCTAATTGTATGAATAAATACTATTGTAGTGTGATGAATCGGCAAAGTTAAATAAACGTCCACGCGGATGTTTATATCATAACAATCAAACAGGCTATGCACTCTGTGTGGCCTGCATAATCGTGCAACTAAGCACAACAGAATAAACCATACGCCACCGAGCGTTGGTCGGTTGCCACGAAAAGCAAATTGAATAAATCATTCTGGTTCCGAGCCCAACAGCTAACGGGTGTACACTTTACTCTGAAGAGAACTCCAAAATTAGTACATGGCTACCTAAGACAGGTTTTGCCTTCTCCGCAGCAAAAGTGTGAAAGTGATACAGTTCGGTAAAGTGTATTCCAATCACATTTGAACAAATGGGTTGGTTTTCAAGTGACGAGATCGTCACTACGAATCAAATGGGACCCAGTGAAGAACACCATCAAACACAAGCGGTTGCGCTTTGCATTTTAACAGTTATCGCGGGTGCGTACGTGCTAATAAAACTACTACTGAAGTTGCACAAATCACACACGGAACGGCTGGCAGAAAGAGCCGCTCGACGAGCCGCTGCCCATCCAATCTAACAGTTATAAGGAAGTGTCGAACTTTACTGTACTGTGTGGAGTAGTTGAAATAAATAATAACATTTTTATTGGAAACATTAAGTGCAAGTGACTAAGTAACTATACAATGACGGAACACAAGATAAACAGTTTAGTGTTCACATTGTGTTACACACAAATGTACGAGGTGAAAACCAAGCTCGAAGCTAGAGCGTACCGAGGATTTTCAAAGGAAGAGCAACAAGCAACGCCCTATTCCAAGTAGCAGCAGCAGCAGCGATCTCCAACGGAATGCAAACGAACACCAGGAGTTCGATTGTGGAACTTCGAGATGACATAGTGGACATACTCATGTGGAAAATCGAACACTACTAGTGGCAGTGCAGACGAAGAAACAACATAACAAACGGGTCATCCGGCAACATGGAGCCGACCCCAACAAGGGCGCAACATGGAGCGACCCCAACGTAGCTTCGTCGTTGCTGCTGAGACTTGCAGATGATATACTAGCGTGAGTGATGATTTAATTTAATAGTTAAAAATAAATAAGTACCGAAACAATTTAGTTAAAATGGTGTATTCAAGTGGTGTTTGACATTGTAATATTCAAAAATGTGTGACTTACTGAAAGATCTTGTTTGAAAGTAAATTACCAAATCTCATAAATCCGGTACGAGAATTAATTATCCGGAAGCCTAACAGTGACCTCATCCGATTTTAAAAAGAAGAGAGTTAAATGGAAAAAAATGTTGTCAAAAATATAGAACAACTTGCACTTACTTTGAGAAATCTGAGGAAGGCACCAAACAGGAAATTTTTGAGGAAAACACTAGTAGACTAGTTAGTAAAGGCTCGTAATCTTTATGAAGCAAATTTATACCTCTTAGACGAATTCGAATGTTCTAATCAAAAAATCCTCTTAAGAAAATCCAGAGATATTTTTAGTGAAATTAAAATTTTTATTGACGTGCGACTTGATAGGCCAAACATCTCATACGTTTTAAAACAATTGTAAAACTTATCATTATTGTCGAAAAATTATACCGCAATAACAAGATGACAACTCCGAAGGTGGACCTTAAACTTGGAACCGCAGTGGTCCAAGTTTATGATGGAAGCCAAGAAGGCCTGAGTCCATTTATTGACTCAGTTGGCTTATTCGTAGACACGGTCAAAGCGGAATTTGTAACGGCAACAGCAGCTCAAAAAACAGCCGCAGATGTTACCGTTAAAAAATTCGTGATGACCAGACTAATTGGAAAAGCGAGATCGGCCGTAGGCGAGAACCCGGCAGATCTCGACGAAATATTAAACCACTTAAAAATAGATGCGGTCTGGCAACGTCTTCAGACGTATATGTTTCGAAATTAGGAGCATTGAAACAATCTGGTGATGTCAACAAATTCACCACGGAGGTCGAAAATTTGACCTTCCTTTTAGAAAAGGCTTACATCACGGAGCAAATTCCGGTTGATGTGGCGAACAAAATGGCAATAAAGCAAGGAGTGAAGGCTCTTAGTACCGGCGTTCGTAACCCCGATACGAGGCTCATTCTAAAAGCCGGACAATTTGCAACATTGTCCGCAGCAATAGAGAAAACACTGAGCAACGAGGCTACAACAGCAACACCTAATACTAACGCGATAATGTTCGCTTCACGCCGCGGACATAACAATCGCGGCAGAAATAATTTCAATATGAATCACTACGGACAACGCCACAACGATTATCGTGGAGGCAGAGGAGGATTCCATAGTGGTCGTGGAAGACGACCCTATGGATCTCCATCTCAGCGTGGAAGAGCATCTCACAGAGGCTTCCACCGCGGAAATATGCAACCACGCATATTTTACGCAGATGTTGGACACATGGTTCTACCTCAACAACAAAACTTGACAAACTCAGGACGCATATGTCCTAACCAACAGCAAATGCAACCACAGTACCAACCACAGGTACAGCAACCGCAACAGCCGCAGCAACATTTTTTAGGCCAACTACACAACTTTTAACCATCAACGCGTCAGCATCGAATTTCATAAAGGCACATGTCGAAATGACAAATTCGGCGTGTACTTTTATGATAGATTCAGGAGCTGACGTATCGGTGTTCAAAGCTAACAAAATTCTTGGAAGTCACCAAATCGATGTAAATAGAAAATGCAGTATCTCCGGAATTTCCGGTGAAAAAATTGAAACACTGGCAACAACAGTTACGGCATTGACATTTTCAAATACCCTCACATTGCATCACGAATTCCATTTAGTAGGAGACGAATTCCCAATATTCACCGATGGAATATTGGGAAGAGACTTTCTATCCTTGTATAAATGCACAATAAACTACGAATATTGGATTTTAAGTTTTAATTTTAACAATGCAGAAGTAAATGTAATGATTGAAGACAATTTCAATGAAGGTATAATAGTTCCGGAAAGATGCGAAGTAATTCGCAGAATTCCGAATGTACAGGTAGCCGAGGATTCTGTAGTGTGTTCACAGGAAATCCAAAATGGAGTTTTCTGTGGGAACACTTTAGTATCACCTAATGCTACATACGTTAAATTTATTAACACAACGAGTAAACCTGTGTTAATCCATAATTTTAAACCAGTAATTAAACCCCTCAATCAGTTTATAATAGCCAGCATCCAAAAAGGGGAAAACGACACAAATAAACGTATTGATAAGATTAAAAATAAAATTAAAATATCTGAAATTCCTTCATTTGTCAGGACCAAATTTGAAAAGGTCCTGGAGGAATTTAATGACATATTTGCACTAGATACAGACAACCTCACAACTAACAATTTCTACGAACAAAGCATCAACCTAACCGATAACGTGCCTGTGTATACTCCTAACTACAGAAGCATACACGCACAGAACGATGAAATTGAATCACAAGTTAAAAAACTTTTGGAAAACAATATAATCGAAAACTCTGTGTCGGCGTATAACTCACCAATATTATTGGTGCCGAAAAAGTCAAACACATCAGATAAGAAGTGGAGACTTGTAGTGGATTTCAGACAGTTAAACAAAAAGATTCTAGCTGACAGATTTCCATTACCCAGAATAGACACGATTCTAGACCAATTAGGCAGGGCCAAATATTTTAGTACATTGGATTTGATGGCAGGTTTCCATCAAATTCCTTTGAGCCCAGAGTCCCGCAAGTATACAGCGTTCTCTACACCTTCAGGGCACTATGCCTTCACCCGTTTACCATTTGGACTTAATGTGAGTCCAAATAGTTTTCAACGGATGATGACAATTGCTATGGCAGGTTTAACACCTGAGTGCGCGTTCGTGTACATAGACGATATTGTCGTAATGGAATGTTCAGCAGAGCATCACATCAAAAATTTGATAAATGTCTTTAAAAGATTGAGGCATTACAATCTAAAATTAAACCCCGAAAAATGTCAATTCTTCAAAACAGAAGTAACATATTTAGGACACAAAATTACAGATCAGGGAATTCTTCCTGATGACACAAAATTCGAAGTAATCAAAAACTACCCAATACCAACAAACGCGGATGAAACTCGCCGCTTCGTCGCGTTTTGTAACTATTACCGTAAGTTCGTACCGGATTTTGCTAGATTAGCCAAACCGTTAAATGACTTACTTAAAAAAAATTCAACTTTTGAATGGACAGATAACTGTCAATCAGCTTTCGAACAACTCCGTAATCACCTACTCTCACCACCTATATTAAGTTACCCTGACTTTTCGAAGAAATTCTATCTAACCACAGACGCCTCAAACGTAGGCTGTGGTGCAATACTATCACAAGTAATTGATGGACAAGACCTACCAATAGCTTACGCAAGTAAAGCTTTTAACTCGGCAGATTCCAAAAAACCTACGATTATGCAGGAAATGATCGCTATCCATTGGGCTATCGATTATTTCAAGCCATATTTGTATGGACGGAAGTTTATAGTACGAACAGATCACAGACCACTGGTGTTCCTTTTTGGTATGAAAGAGCCAACCAAAAAACTAACACAAATGCGTCTGGATCTCGAAGACTATGACTTTGAAATAGAACATATTAAAGGAACAAATAACGTAGGCGCCGATGCATTATCTAGATTAATGTCATCTGACGACCTAAAAAATAGAACAATACTCATGGTTAACACCAGATCCATGACTATAAAGAAATCAGCTAAAGCCAAGGATGACGTTTCCACATACACGAAGCCTGATCAACTTCTAGTTAGCGAAGCTGTCATTTTAAAGGAAGCTCGAAATTCTTTTAAATTAACAACAAATCTCAGTAACAATATAATGGAATTCCAAATAAAAAGCGAGAATTATAAAAAGACGCATGCAGCAATACAATTCAATTACAAAAATGAAAGTCAGACACTCGAGTCTGCTCTTTCAAAATTGAATGAAGTTATGACAAATTTAAAGATAAAACAAATCGCCTTATCATTGAGCGATCCATTATTCTCGCAAATCACAGTAGAACAATTTAAATCAATTGCTACAAAAATTATAAATAGTTTTGAAATTTTACTCTTCAAACCTCCAAGACAAATAGAGTCAAAAATGGAAGTCGAAAAAATATTGCATGATTTTCATAATAGCTCAACTGGAGGCCACATATGACAGCATAGATTATACCTAAAACTACGAGATCTATTCCGATGGAGAGGAATGAAAGGTTCTATCGCAAAATTCATAAAGGCCTGTGAATTTTGCAGAAAGAACAAAGTCAGTAAAAGAACAAAAGAAGCATCTATTATCACATCTACACCTCAGAAACCATTCGATGTGATCTCTATCGATACGGTCGGACCGTTACCCAAAACAAGCAGGAATAATCGTTACTGTATCACTTTACAATGTGACTTATCGAAATTCGTTATAATAATCCCTATACAGAATAAAGAATCTAATACTATTGCTCGTGCATTAGTAGAAGATTTTATCCTTAAATATGGTAACTTCTTGGAGCTAAGATCTGATAGAGGAACCGAATATTGCAACGAAGTTCTTCAGCAGATCAGCAAAATTTTAAATTTCAAACAAACCTTTTCAGCCGCCTATCATCCAGAGACGATCGGTGCATTGGAGAGAAATCACAGATGCCTAAACGAGTATCTGCGATCATTCTCAAATGAACACCATGACGACTGGGATGATTGGGTTGGTTTCTACACTTTTGTATACAATACAACCCCGCATACAGATTCTAATCTTACACCGTTCGAATTAGTCTATGGAAGGAAACCAAATTTACCGCAAGATCTGATGAACAACAGAACTATAGAACCAGTTTATAATATTGAGCAATACATGAATGAATTGAAATTTAAATTACAAAAAAGTCAAACTATAGCAAGGGAACATATGATCAAAGAGAAAATTCAAAGAACTGCTGACCTAAATATCAATCTAAACCCAATCGACGTCTCATTAGGAGATTTAGTCTACATAACCAAGGAAAACAGGAAAAAATTAGACTCGTTTTATACAGGACCATATAAAGTTATAGAAACTAAAAATAGCAACTGCGTCATAGAAGATCTTGCAAAAACAAAAAAATAGAAGTTCATAAAAATAGATTAATAAAGATGTAAAAAAAAAAAAAAATAAATAAATAAATAAAAAAAAAATAAAAAAAAAAAAAATGGGAAGGCAGCCAACTTATATTATAATTGTTTAAATAATTCCAGTACATCAAATATAAAATAACAGAACATTGTCAAACTATTAATTAATCATATTTTGTCAATTCAATTATAGTCATACGACGAAATTCATTGTAACCAATAATCTAAGCAAGCAACCGAACAACGCTCAAGGTCATGAAAATTCCAAATCCATTTTTTCCAAAATTAATACGAGTGTCTGAATCCTCACGCCACTCTTTTCTAAAAGGGGGAAGGTGTAGTGTGATGAATCGGCAAAGTTAAATAAACGTCCACGCGGATGTTTATATCATAACAATCAAACAGGCTATGCACTCTGTGTGGCCTGCTTAATCGTGCAACTAAGCACAACAGAATAAACCATACGCCACCGAGCGTTGGTCGGTTGCCACGAAAAGCAAATTGAATAAATCATTCTGTTTCCGAGCCCAACAGCTAACGGGTGTACACTTTACTCTGAAGAGAACTCCAAAAATAGTACACTATCAATTCTGTTTTAACTCCATTAAAAATATCGTGCAAAATAAAGTTGCGTAAAAAAAGCCGTGTAAAAACAGAATTTAGTGTACTGCGTTCAGTTAGTCAGTTCTACTTCTTCCATTTTATTTAATAGCCATGTTTTGTGCCACCAAACCAAAGAATTGTAACAACGCTACGCTGGAAGCGAAAGCTTCGTGATGGAATGTATCAATATAGGTATTATTTTGGTTCCGTTTATATATGGAACCCAATTCGCCACGACAACGTTGCATGAAATGGTTTTAAAAAAATGACACAAGTCCTATTAGAAGCCGCAGTCCATTGTTATGATTTTGCACACGACAACCGACTACGGTTCTATCGGGAAATATTTGGGGAAGCATCGTTAGTCACGATTTCTTCGGCGGAGCTTAGGCACGGAGAAGGTGCAGTTGGCATTGTTCTATTCCAGCAGCAGCAGCAAAAGTTGTCGCGCTTATTCGGAGCCCACCTTGGCGCGATTCTAGACGAAGGCCCACGGATTTTGTTCTATTAACATTCCTGGCTGCTCAACCACGAACTTGCGGCGAGGACTAGAACCAATCTCAGACTCGGTAGCAGCATTCATAAAACAAATAAGCATAGTACCTAGGTAGCAGAACTTTCCCGCTGACTAGCTGTGGTGCCACGGGTCTGGTGGCCTTCGGCCCCATTCGTACGGTAGTTAATCATGCTAATTAAATCGCCATGTGTGCTTCGTTTGACTTCTTTCAATTTCCACCACGGCGGTTGCGCGCGTGAGCTTTCAACGCCAGGCCATAGGGCCGAGATCCGATAGTGCATCCACGATAAAGATAACGACGGCTCTGCCGCCCGTGATTAATTTTAATTAATCCCGTCACGTAATTGACATGTGTGTGTTCCGCGCAGGTGCAAGAGGCGACGAAGGAGATCTTCGAGTAATTTTATTGAGCTGTTGTTTGATCGGCCCAAAGAGCCTATGTTGGTAATTACCTGAACTGTTTCCCAAGGAGTCATTTAGAACCGTCGCGAGTTCTTTATCTGAACGATCAATTCAGTAAATATACGATGGAAAACGGACGATCCTTGCTAGATTGCAGAAGACTGGCAGCGACTGGCGACGGTATCGACGAGGCCAGGGAGTAAATTATGCTCACCTTCGGCTGCCAGCAGAGTCGGTAGCAAAATATTGCAAACAGTTTACACGTACATAGATCGAAGTTCGATCGCCGCCGCGTGGCTAGGCGTTTCGCTCGATCAAGATATCGATTTGAATAGAACCCACCACCAGCAACCAAAGCGACCATAATCTGTGATCACTGAAACCAGTAGCTATTAGGCACGCGGTGGGCTATGCGGTTTCTCAAACAGATCAAGGTTGTTGCTAGAGCGATAAGCTCAAAGATTCTTGTTTTGCACGATAGAATATGGAACCCTAGCGCAGCTTGCTGTTCCGAAGTGAGTTAATGTTTGACTGGAAGCGATTCTTCCGAAGTTCTTACATTACACTCTAGGAGCACTGTCAGAATCAGTTAACCAAACAAATGGTGCTTGCTCTGGAGCAAAATTAAACAAAAGTTCACGAACAACAGTCTGCACTACAAATGTCGGTTTAGAAGTGTCCCAGCTAAATGGTGAAAGGGTGTTTGATTTGATGGACGTGAGAAATATTAAATGAATAGAATTTGAAACTATGAATGTCTGGAGAGTTGGTTTCAGGTCTGTATGAAGTTAATAATCAATAATATTAGTTTATTTTTCCTGATCAGCCTGGAAGGTCCTGATCCTGATAGATGTGTTAGCGGTTGCCTAAATCGGATAAACTAACACTGCGGACGACCTGTCTCCAGGGTAAGAGTCCACTAAACTGGTGATTCCTAAATCATGACGTAATGTGGCTATAAGCTTACCGTACCTAAGATTTAATGGCTGTTCATCTTGTTGTTGTAACGTTCCAACTGGAATAAAACTTGCGCATCAATAAGCATTCGCACAGTTATTAATCAAGAGCTTACTCTGCCAATGACCATATCGTATGGCATTCACGGACACGAAGACACTCAGTGCCCAAGAAAATAAAAGAAATTCCCATTGCTAAAAAGTATCTTACCCACCATTCTTAGTATGGTTCCGTTGAACACAAGCTTCTGGAATTTCCTCAAGAATGTCTTCTGGTTTCCATCAGGAATGCCTCATGTGATTCCCCCAGAGATTTTTCCATGGATCTCTCCAGGAATTGCTTTTGTAATTTTTCCAAGAATTCCTGTAGGAAAACCACTTGACATTGAGGGATTCCTCCCATTATACTTGATGGGATACAACCAGCAATCCCTACTCCAACTTCTCTAAAGATAACTGGAATTACCAGGGGTTGCTTCAAAGTTCCTCTACTTCAGGGCGTTTCAGACCTTATGACTCGCAGTGTATTTTTTTAATGAGGTGCCTAGATGCAAGGGAGTGTAAGTGATCTTTTTGTCGTTTTTGAGCTAAGCATATGAAAAAATTCTCCAGATTTCCAGATTTTTTGAACTTTTTAAAGATTGTTTTTACGATGATTAGAAAAAATTTACTAAATCGGCGAAAATTGGGTAGATATTGAAACTCCATAGATTTTATATGGGATAAAAATTTGAAAAAAAATTTAAAAAAAATGAAGGGGCCCGTGGCGTAGTTGGTCGCTTCATATGCGAATGGTCATGGGTTTGATTCCCAGCCCCGCACTTGCAATTTTTCGTCAGCTGCTCCCCCGAGAGTGGCTGACACTGACCCTCTTCTGAGCCCCGTGGCTCAAACGCACCCGGATACCTGGACATCGGCGACATGCTACTCATAATAGACTTCCAATCGGACTGGAAAGGAACAACGGCTATCCATCATCCTTGTGCTCATCATTCTGGCCCACACTTATATGAAGAACAAAAATTTCGAAAAATGCCAAGTCTTACCTCCTGAATCAGTTGCTTTGTACTCCCAGAAGCTACGTTCAAAATTTGAGCAAAATCAATTAAGCCTAAGGGGGCGCTCAAAACGCTTGAAGTTTGTATGAGAAAACTTGGCCAAATGTAAGTAAAAAATTTAAGTTTTCGAATTTTGCCGCTAGGTGGCGCTGTAAGCGTTCAGTAATCAAACCCTTTGTTATTATTGTAGGTGACTATATGCCAAACAACTTTATCGAAGACCGCGAAGTGATCCGACGCCTGTGAAAAAAGTTATAGCCTAGGCAAAGTGAGGCAAAGTATTGAGATTTCATTATTGATATTATTCCTTTACATGTATTGAAAAAATAAAAATAAAGTTTATCCTCACTTTTCCTAGGGTATAACTTTTTTCACAGCCGTCAAATCACTTTGCGGTCTTCGACAAAGTTCTCTGGCATAAAGTCACCTACAATAATACCAAAGGGTTTGATTATTGAACGCTTACAGCGCCACCTAGCGGCAAAATTCGAAAACTTTAAATTTCTGCATACATTTGGCCAAGTTTTCCCATACAAACTTCAAGCGTTTTGAGCGCCCCCTTAGGCTCAACCGATTTGTTCTCCGGTGCCTTTAAGGCAAAACTGGAAGCATTTCCTCACTTTTTGGTTTTGATTTTTTGTTAAATAACGAAGCAATATTTTCAAAATCGGTTATCGTACACATGTAGAGTATGGATCAAGGTATCTTCTGATTTTTTTTTGTGATGGAAAATGTTTTTCGTTTTTGCAGAAACCATTTTTGAACAAAATTTCACAAAAAATGGTTTCTGTCAAAATGGAAAGCATTTTCCACCACAACAAAATTCAGAAGAAACCCAGATCCATACTCTACATGTGTACGAAAACCGATTTTGAAAATATTGCTTCGTTATTTAATGAAAAATCAAAAATAGAAAAAAATGAGGAAATGTTTCCAGTTTCGCCTTAAAGGGCGTCACAAGGGTTTTCAGGGATGCTTTAAAGGATTTCTGAGAAATTCAGGGGGCTTCAAGAATGTTTCAAGGCCTTTCCCTTAGGTTTTAGGAGCGTTTGAAAGCTTTTCTTGAATGTTTCAAGGGGATTTCAGGAGGATTTCTGGGAATTTCCTGAGTATTCCAATTGCGTTCCAAGAGATGTCAGGGCAAGTCAAATTTATTATGATGACTTCAAGGTCGTTTCAATGACTTTATGAAGATGACAGGGGCATTTTAAGGCATTTAAGGGGTGCTTTAAGGAGTTTCGATGGTTTTTGGGGCAGGATCTATTAAAATCTGCTGAAAGTTGATGAAATGCCTCCAAAATCCCCCTAAAACCCCCTCACACTCTGTGTAACGCATCTGAGACCCCCAGGAACCCCAATAACACCTGCATGCGCCTCTGAATCCCGCCAAAAATCCTCTGAAGGTCCCTCCGACCCCATATAACGCACCTGAGGCCCTCCAAACCCCAGAGAACGCATCCGTAACGCCTTTGAAAAGCGCTGAAAATGCTCTTAAATCTACTGGAATTCTTCCGAAATTCCCCTAAAACGCACAGAGACCCCTTGTAACACACCTGACACCATCTGAAACCCACGCAAATGCTTCCGTTTCGGAAAATTCCTACTAGAGAAGACTAGAGGAATCCCAGTTGTAGCTCAACAAATATGTAATCTCAAAAAGATTCCTAGTAAGAATATTAAATTTTTGATAAGTTCATGAACACATTACAGAAGGAATTTCTGGAGGAATCCCAGCAAGAATTTCTAGTGGTGATATCAGAAGAATTCTCGGAAAAATCGCTGCAGAAAATTCTGAAGGAATCCCAAGAGGACTTCCTGGAGGAATCCTTGGATAACTGTGAGAGAACCACCATAGGATCTGGAAAATCCCCGAAGGCGATCGTAAAGAAATTCTGGACGAGCCATTAGAGTAATTTCTAGAGGAACTTCAAGATTGCTTCCTGGAAGAATGCCAGGATCTATTTCGGATGAATTCTTGAAGATATTTCTTCAGCTATCCCATCAAGCGTTTCTAGAGGTTTTGCTATTCTTTTGAATGTTCCCACAAATGCCCGTGGGGATAGCTGCAAAGATTTGCAAGGTTGCCTCCAAAGATTTCTAGTGAGAATTCTGTAAAGAATCTCAAGTTGATTCCCAACACTAGAATCTAGAAAAAATCAACGTACTGAAGGAATCACAGCAGGCATTCTTGGAGGAATCTTGGCTGTAATCACTGTGGGCAGCTTTTTCTTTTTTTTACTCACTTTTTATTTTTTACTCACTAAATAAAAACGAGAAAGAGAAGGATAGAAGAGGAGGCTCTTGCCTCCTCTTTCAATCCACTCGTTTTAGTGTTTGTCAAAAATAAATGAGTAAAGAAAAAAAAAAAAAGGAGTTGGCTGTTATTGCATGAGTATTCCTGCAATAATTTCTGCAGGAATCCTAGGCTCCTTCTGGGGATTTTTCCAAGGAATCCACAGGATTTTTTTTAGGAATTTTAGGAAGTTAGGATGCAGACTTTGTTGTACTTGTAGTTGTTTTAGAGTTTTCAGAGGATCACAAAGAAGTTCCAGTTCCAGGGTTTCAAGAGTTTTCAGATGGAATGCCCTGCAGATGTTGGGCCATCTTGGAACTTGTTCAGAGGGTTGACATTGATAGAGAAATAATCGAAACGATTTATTAAACCAGAAGCTGAAACTCCATAGAGTCGATTTTAGCCAAAATTAATCATTTGACAGCTTAGTTGTCCAAATCTGCTTGATGAAAGCTTAAGCTGATACGAAAAGGAAAATTTGTGACATAAATTTCAAAAGAGTTCTATAGAACCCAATTTAAGCGATTTTTTTTAAACAATGACGAATGTCAAAAGACTTTTTTTTTAACTTACTGTGCAAAAAGTTAAACTTTTCCTAGTTTATCATCGGGTTTTGAAAAATTTATAACAACTTGTAATTTATTGATTATTAAAGATACCTGCTCAAGTCATTTCATGGACAATATTGTGTAGTTATCTAATTAGGAAAATTATTGAAAAACTGCCTATTTAACTGCTAATGAAGAATTATTTAACTGCTGATTAAATAATTTCAAATCTGTAAAACAATTTTGGTAGGGATATTGAGGATTTGAAGACATGAATTCCATGTAATCATAATAGTTTCTCGAGTAACTCGTGATGAAAAATTGTTGGATCTTGGGAGTCAGTAGTGTGCGGTAGTTCGGCAGCAGCAAAGTTTCGCGCGCTCGCTTTACTAGATTTTTGCGATTTTCTTTCCCCTTCTCTCTGCGGGGCTCCGACGACGGGATGCCAAGCAGTCAGTAGTGTGCGGTAGTTCGGCAGCAGCAAAGTTTCGCGCGCTCGCTTTGCTAGATTTTTGCGATTTTTTTTCCTCTTCCCTCTGCGGGGCTCCGACGACGGGACGCCAAGCAGTCAGTAGTGTGCGGTAGTTCGGCAGCAGCAAAGTTTCGCGCGCTCGCTTTACTAGATTTTTGCGATTTTCTTTCCCCTTCTCTCTGCGGGGCTCCGACGACGGGATGCCAAGCAGTCAGTAGTGTGCGGTAGTTCGGCAGCAGCAAAGTTTCGCGCGCTCGCTTTACTAGATTTTTGCGATTTTTTTTCCTCTTCCCTCTGCGGGGCTCCGACGACGGGACGCCAAGCAGTCAGTAGTGTGCGGTAGTTCGGCAGCAGCAAAGTTTCGCGCGCTCGCTTTGCTAGATTTTTGCGATTTTTTTTCCTCTTCCCTCTGCGGGGCTCCGACGACGGGACGCCAAGCAGTCAGTAGTGTGCGGTAGTTCGGCAGCAGCAAAGTTTCGCGCGCTCGCTTTACTAGATTTTTGCGATTTTCTTTCCCCTTCTCTCTGCGGGGCTCCGACGACGGGACGCCAAGCAGTCAGTAGTGTGCGGTAGTTCGGCAGCAGCAAAGTTTCGCGCGCTCGCTTTGCTAGATTTTTGCGATTTTTTTTCCTCTTCCCTCTGCGGGGCTCCGACGACGGGACGCCAAGCAGTCAGTAGTGTGCGGTAGTTCGGCAGCAGCAAAGTTTCGCGCGCTCGCTTTGCTAGATTTTTGCGATTTTTTTTCCTCTTCCCTCTGCGGGGCTCCGACGACGGGACGCCAAGCAGTCAGTAGTGTGCGGTAGTTCGGCAGCAGCAAAGTTTCGCGCGCTCGCTTTACTAGATTTTTGCGATTTTCTTTCCCCTTCTCTCTGCGGGGCTCCGACGACGGGACGCCAAGCAGTCAGTAGTGTGCGGTAGTTCGGCAGCAGCAAAGTTTCGCGCGCTCGCTTTACTAGATTTTTTGCGATTTTTTTTCCTCTTCCCTCTGCGGGGCTCCGACGACGGGACGCCAAGCAGTCAGTAGTGTGCGGTAGTTCGGCAGCAGCAAAGTTTCGCGCGCTCGCTTTACTAGATTTTTGCGATTTTCTTTCCCCTTCTCTCTGCGGGGCTCCGACGACGGGACGCCAAGCAGTCAGTAGTGTGCGGTAGTTCGGCAGCAGCAAAGTTTCGCGCACTCGCTTTGCTAGATTTTTGCGATTTTTTTTCCTCTTCCCTCTGCGGGGCTCCGACGACGGGACGCCAAGCAGTCAGTAGTGTGCGGTAGTTCGGCAGCAGCAAAGTTTCGCGCGCTCGCTTTGCTAGATTTTTGCGATTTTTTTTCCTCTTCCCTCTGCGGGGCTCCGACGACGGGACGCCAAGCAGTCAGTAGTGTGCGGTAGTTCGGCAGCAGCAAAGTTTCGCGCGCTCGCTTTACTAGATTTTTGCGATTTTCTTTCCCCTTCTCTCTGCGGGGCTCCGACGACGGGACGCCAAGCAGTCAGTAGTGTGCGGTAGTTCGGCAGCAGCAAAGTTTCGCGCGCTCGCTTTGCTAGATTTTTGCGATTTTTTTTCCTCTTCCCTCTGCGGGGCTCCGACGACGGGACGCCAAGCAGTCAGTAGTGTGCGGTAGTTCGGCAGCAGCAAAGTTTCGCGCGCTCGCTTTACTAGATTTTTGCGATTTTCTTTCCCCTTCTCTCTGCGGGGCTCCGACGACGGGACGCCAAGCAGTCCGTAGTGTGCGGTAGTTCGGCAGCAGCAAAGTTTCGCGCGCTCGCTTTACTAGATTTTTGCGATTTTCTTTCCCCTTCTCTCTGCGGGGCTCCGACGACGGGACGCCAAGCAGTCAGTAGTGTGCGGTAGTTCGGCAGCAGCAAAGTTTCGCGCGCTCGCTTTGCTAGATTTTTGCGATTTTTTTTTCCTCTTCCCTCTGCGGGGCTCCGACGACGGGACGCCAAGCAGTCAGTAGTGTGCGGTAGTTCGGCAGCAGCAAAGTTTCGCGCGCTCGCTTTACTAGATTTTTGCGATTTTCTTTCCCCTTCTCTCTGCGGGGCTCCGACGACGGGACGCCAAGCAGTCAGTAGTGTGCGGTAGTTCGGCAGCAGCAAAGTTTCGCGCGCTCGCTTTGCTAGATTTTTGCGATTTTTTTTCCTCTTCCCTCTGCGGGGCTCCGACGACGGTACGCCAAGCAGTCAGTAGTGTGCGGTAAGCCTGGTTTACATTGATCAACTGAAACGAGCATTTCACTTGCAAACTTCTCAAATGTGCTCAATCCAATTGAATGATGTGTTTAGACTGAGCAAACGACTTGAACGTCCACCTGAATGCTCTTGAAAGCATTTAAGTTGAACGAAGTGTTTACATTGTTCAATTCGTGCGGTGCGTAAGCATACTGGATTGAATTCATCTCATTTGACAGATGACTTGAATTCAACTCACATGAATCGCGGGTTTAGACGAGGCAAGTGAGATGATTTCGTTTGACTTGAATGAAAAAGTTCAACATGTTCAACTTTCGTTCAAGTCAAGTCAGTTGATCAAGTGAGTTGAGCGGTGGTGTTTACACGTTCAATTCGCATTCAATTAGGCATTTTCAACTGACTGGAATCAAGTCACTTGCACCGTCTAAACCAGGCTGTAGTTCGGCAGCAGCAAAGTTTCGCGCGCTCGCTTTGCTAGATTTTTGCGATTTTTTTTCCTCTTCCCTCTGCGGGGCTCCGACGACGGGACGCCAAGCAGTCAGTAGTGTGCGGTAGTTCGGCAGCAGCAAAGTTTCGCGCGCTCGCTTTACTAGATTTTTGCGATTTTCTTTCCCCTTCTCTCTGCGGGGCTCCGACGACGGGACGCCAAGCAGTCAGTAGTGTGCGGTAGTTCGGCAGCAGCAAAGTTTCGCGCGCTCGCTTTGCTAGATTTTTGCGAGAGTGAGTTTTTGGAGGCAAAGTGTACAGGCCGCGTTTTCATTCGGTCGTCGTCGTCGTCGTCTATTTGACTGCTCATCTTCGTACGGGGTGATTTAGTGAGTTTTTGGAGGCAAAGTTTACAGGCCGCGTTTTCATTCGGTCGTCGTCGTCGTCTATTTGACTGCTCATCTTCGTACGGGGCGATTTATGATACGATAAATGCAACAAACAACATTTTTTGCGATTTTAGTCAACAGACATTGAAATGTTCGTCACGTCAAGTGTCGGCCCAAGTTCCAAAGCCACGTTGGTTCAAATCACTTTATTTTCTCTTTCGTTAATTTTCGCACTTCGAAAACTATTGCCGTTTTTCTTTTTTAACCTGGGTTGGAACTGGATTGGCGGAAAATGTGTAAACAAACAACGTCAAACAAAGTTTAGTACAAGCGAAACCGAAATCGGGTTGGGGTTGAAACTGTGATCTGATCCAGTTCCAACCCAGGTTGGAACTGGATAATAAAGAAAAACGGCATATCTGAATGGTTCGTCATCTTCGATGTCGGCATGTGTTTTGTTTTATCCAAATGAAAATAAGTGGTTTGATATTAATAGGGTTGCATGAATCACTCCACTTACCGAAGTGAACTCATATCATGCGCCCTTTCCCCTCCCCACTAACAAAAAGTCCTTCCCATGACAGACGTGGAGACGCAGAGGTGATCTCGGTCTTTAGTAAGCAACGCACGTCATAATAACATTCCTTTCCTTCCTCGATGACCGTAAGGACGTGGCCGGCGCCGTTATTGACCTAATAAAGTTTGGAATTCTCGAAGATGCACATTGAGGACGGTAAGCTACTCCCAAGCTCCGTCTGTTGGTTCCTTGTGCAACTTCGATTGTTCTGGTCAATCACGGAGTAGCAACTACGAATAGTACGGTCATCTATGCTCATGCTCATGCTCATGCTCATGCTCATGAAAAATTGTTGGATCTTGGATAGAAAAACTTCAACTCTTACTAAAAATCTACTAAATTAACGACATCAATTAAAATCGCGTAACTCGAGGAACAGCTTTCTCAAGGCTTCCGAACAATCCCACTTCGTTGAATGAATGACGCCTGACTTGAGAGCGATTGTGTAATGTGCTGCTGCACTGACCGATTCCTGTTTGTTCAAAATCTTTCGATGCGTTTTGGCTCACGTCCTCAACCCTCAGCGGCGAGTCAACCGACCATCATTCAAGGAACCAGCAAAGTCAAATACTGACACAGAAAAGCAATAGTTCTCCCCGGCCGGTAGGGTCTATTCCAGCATGCAATTTTGTTTGCCCTGCCAGCCCCGTTCAAAGTCGCGTTGAACAAACCCCATAAGGTACTACTGCCTTGCTATGGTGCTGCTATTATGTGAGCGCTCTCCAAAACGCCAAAGAATCATGCCAAGACTCTACGTACCTAACAGTCCAGTGTGTTTGAACTGCCACAGCTTCTGTTTCTGTGCGTTGCGTTGGATGAGATGTTTGCCGTTCCCCGTTTTCCGGACCAACCAACCAACGCAACGTATGCCATAACCGTGCGTCCGTCGTTCGTTCATCCGTCGACGTCGAGCGGGAGAATTTGTATGATGTTTACCCAAATGCAGTCTTTCGTTTGTTCAATCGAGTTCTCAACCAGAACGTCGACGGTAGTCGATTTACTTAGCACTAGTTCAAACACTAGCGCAGTTGCAGAGCATTTCTTGCTTCTTGAAAAATGCCATCTTGTGGAAGGTCAAAATTAGTGACCACATACTCGAAAGCGACTGGTTGCGCCGTGTAAAAGTTCGTTCATCAAACATCCATTGAACGCAAAGTCCTTGTCATCTGATGCTTCTCGGTGAGTGGTGGAGGTATAACGCCAAGTGGTCGATTTCGAAGGGAACTTGTCGGAGCAATTGCTGCACTCGTTAGTTGTAAGTCATATAATCGCGTGCAACCGCGTGGTGCCACTGTGAATCCAACGCCAACGTCGCGTCGTCGTCATACTCGGCGAATGGCGTTGACAGCTCTTTCAATCATCTTATTATCATTAATCATAATTAGTACGGTGCGCTGCAATCGTGATGAGACAAGCTGTTTGTCGGAAAAAGTGCACTTGCAAATGGCTCTATTACGCGGGGGTTGCATTTTGTAATCGCTTTTTGATCCCTCATTGCAAAATCATTTATAATCTGGGGGATGACAGGGTGGACAAGATGGGTAATAAAGAGTTGTTTAGTGTTAATGTGTCCGATGATTATGCTAGGATCTTGTTAAATTTATTCTGGAGCAAAAACAGAGAGTAATGAGAAGACATTTATACCGATAAGATAACTACTTTAGGGGTTATGCAGGGGATGGCCAAAATGTTTGGGATAGGCAACTTTTTGTTCGCTCACGAAAAAGTTCAACAAGCTGTAACATTTCGTAGAGTGCATCATCAATTCTCAAATTTTGACTGTTCATCAACCTATTATATGTGCAGCATTCGTGAAAATTTGAGCTTGATTGCAGTGAACCGAATTCAATGAAACGACGTTATAAACTGTAATATTTTCACACGACGAATAAAGTTTTACCGGTTTGAAATGTTTATCCATATAGAGGAAAATAAGACAAATGTACAATAACACAAAAATTCGTCCCCGTTTGGAAACTCAAAACATTTTTTAGAACTACAAGGTTCTCTAGTAGAAGTTTTCTTTTGGGTTTTTGCTTTCAGTTGAGCCGTTGGACTGTAATTATAGTAACGGCAAACCTCTTTAAAGAAAACATGTTGTACAGAAAATGTTATAACTTTGGTAATTAGTACTATTTTTTGTATTATGTATGACGGTAAACGAGAATTAGAAAAAAATGGTAACATACTTTTACAAAAGTTCAAACTTTTCGTTATTTTCACACACCTCAACATATATAACCCCTTAGTCAAGAAAGATAGTTACTTGAAACTATTATGATAATATACTTCACAAAACTGTCAACACACAACATTTCGAATAAGTCCATAAAATCCTAGATTGGAAACTACTTTCACCGGAATCTTCAATAAAATCCTTTCCTATATCCCAAACAAGTATTCATGAGCATTTTAGCGCACAACGATTTTTTTCGAAAAACGCTAACAAATATAAATATGCCGAAAGAAATCTCAAAGTAATTCCCAAACAAAAAAAAATCATCCTCAACTGAATTCCCAACGATATTGCCGTAACTATGAAAAAACGAAAAACTTTTTGGGGATCTTCCCAATGAATATACGAAGAACATCTATGAAAGAACGTCCATATGAATTCTTGCCTAAGAAATTACCAAAATAATTACCAAAAAAGCCAAGAAATTTTTGAAGCAATTTTCGATTAATTTGCTAAAGAAATTCTCAAATTTGCTGAAATCAATTTCAATTGAATTCGTAACAAAACCGTTCAAGGTACTAAAACAACAATCACTGAAAAAAGATCTAGGAAACTTTTATAGCGAATCCCAAATAGTATTCCGAAGCATATTTTTTAGGAATTTCAACGTACACTTCCAAAAATAATGCCAGCTTATGTCGCTGATATAAATGTCTAAGAAAATTTCGAAGGAAACCAAAAACAATATACCGAAGGACATTAGATAGGAATTTATTAAATGAATTACCAAGGACAATTTAAACTTTATTCTTTATGAAATTAAAGAGAATTTTAGAAAACATTGTCTAAGAAACTTTCGAAGACACTTCCAATCAATTTGTCCTGGGAAATTTCAAATTTTCAAAAAAAAAAATGCAAAGTCAAATCCAACTGTATTATCATTAAATTCACCAAGAATTTTGGCTTGGAATTTGTTAAGGCAATTGCCGAAGAAATTACCAAATAAATCCCCAAAAAAATGGAATGATATGCTGTAGGCTCCTCAAAAAGAATAAACGAAGAAATTCATAAAAATATTGCTAATCAAATTGCTGGAGAAAACCCCAGAAGAAATTGACGAAGAAAATCCCGAATTAGTTTCCGGAAGAAATTCTGAAAAAAATATTCAAAAAGGATTAACCAAAGAAAA
Organism: Aedes albopictus; assembly: GCF_035046485.1. Lineage (NCBI taxonomy): Eukaryota > Metazoa > Arthropoda > Insecta > Diptera > Culicidae > Aedes > Aedes albopictus. The sequence goes on from NC_085138.1 coordinate 432,592,881, forward strand.
AATATTTCCGAAAGTATTTTAAATGGAATTCCTGGAGGAACTTTCAACGAAATTTTCGAACAAATTGTCATAGGGATTTCTAAAGGTTTACCAAATGAACTGCCAAAGAATTTCACAAGTTATCTGAAGAAAGATTGTTATAAGAAATTACTGAAGAAACATCCAATGAACTTCAATGAAATATTAGAGGAGCTCCAGAAAATAAATTCGAAAAAAATCCTTTTTGCTCAATTATTATTTGCCGAGAGATTTCCAGAAGGAATTGCCAAACAATTTCCAGGGAATCAACAAAGAAATTCCCCAAAATATTTCCGAATGACTTTTAAAAAAAAATTCTTAAGAAATTGTAAAAAGAGCTTCTAAAGTAATTGCGAAGAATATTCTGTTTTCTTTGGATCATTGCACTTTTTTTGAAAAAAAAATCTTAGAAGCTTCTTAAGGAGTAATGGAGCAATCCACCAAAATATTGCCAAATTATTTGCCAAAAAGAACTGCTCGAAAAATTCTATAAGAAATTTACGAATAATTTGCCAAGCAAACAAGCCAAAGAAATTTCGAAATTATTTGCCGAAACATTTTTAATGAATTGCCGAAAAAACTTTACAAACATAAATGAAGAATTATTGTCGATGAAATTATCACAGCTTATGTTGGAGAAAATCTCAAAGAAGAAAGGGTTAAGAAATTTCCAAGTTTAATATTTCTCAAAATAATTTGTCAAGAAATTTATCGAAGCAGCTCGGGCTCCCCCGTAGCTTTCGATACGCTGGACCACAGTAAACTGTTAAAAAAGCTGGAATTCAACGGAATAAGAGGTATTGCAAATGATCTGATACGAAGCTATTTACAAGACAGACAGCAGTATGTAGTTATTGGTGATAGTAAAAGCTCCTTGCGTACGGTTAATGTCGGCGTACCACAGGGGAGTAATGAAGTTTTATTATGGCTGCGTACATTCTCTTTTCCAGTATCTTATAATTGTTTGGGGTCATACTAGTAAATCTTACTTCAAAAAACTGCAAATGCTCCAAAATCGCTGTATGAAAATTATATTCGAATTGCCAATACTTTATCCAATGCTTCATCTCTACACTAGCACAATGCACAGTGTTCTACCAATACGTGCTTTACTTCAACTGCAATCATCCCTATTTGTACATGATGTACTACGTAACCAGAGCATGCATCATAATTTTAGTTTTACAACAGCGAATCATGGTCATGGTACAAGATAAAATAATAATTTAACACAATCAAGAGCGCCAACAAATTTTGAACAAACATAGCTATCCTATTTTAGTCTTCTCATATACAACTCCCTTCCGGGACACCTAAAACTGATAAATAATCGCGATACATTCAAAATAAAATTAAAACACCATTACAAAGGTAACATAAACACATTTTTTTACTTTGAAACGTAATCAACTATCTCTTTATTATATTCAGCCTATTCAACCACTCATAATAACAGCTTCTATTGTTGATATTAATGTATTAATTGTAACTATCGTCTAGCTTAAATGGGTCCTTAAAAGGAAAACTTGTTTCCACTGGATCCTCAGTAATTCCTTTGAATTTACACTACACCTTCACACTATTAGTTTTTTGTGTTTTGTTTGTTAATTTAGTTGCGTCCACTAGCTCAACGGAGCTTTTTGGTGTGGGGGTTAGTGGTGTGTCGTTAAAAAAATGTTATCTGACAGAAGTCATGCATTGAATCATGGCAATAATCTGCCATAGCAACCAACTATTTGGTTCACGATCAACCGCACCAACAAGGATCTCGTCAATTACGGTGAGAAATGGTATCGATGACGGGATGCAGTCTTGGCTCCTCGTATTTTGGCTCGCTCTATCGTGGTTCTTTCTGAGTCTGAATAGAATTAGAGCATAGAATTTCAGTAATAGCATCCTACTTCATGGATGCAGCGTGAGCGTGAGCTCTGGGCAGGAAACAAACTTGACCATGACGAGGAGCAGTTTTTCTCCTAAGTCAGAGCGTAGCAGAATCTAGACGGGCTTGGTGGTCTAGTGGCTACCGCTTCTGATTTATATGCAGAAGGTCCTGGGTTCAATCCCTGGCCCGTCCCTTTCCTCCTACTTTGTATCTTTCTATATACTTTCTCTCTGCTCTAAACATGTTCATAGCCGTCGCTAGAACAGAAACGGGTTGAAAAAGCCGTTTCCCTTCCTTCCAAAACTTTCACAGCACAGTGTCACAATCCTATTAGAAAACGCCTATAAGTTATGCAATCAAGCGAACTGTGCCGCACATCTTCAAAATAATAAAAACACACAATCAGTCATTGGCGTAGCTAGGGGGGGTTCCAGGGGTGCCAGGCACCCCCTAGAACAAATTTGGCACCCCCTAGAATTTACAGGTGACTGTCAGTGTGATTTAAAAGTTCACACAACAATTACAAGCTTTTATTAATGGAACATTTAAACAAAACTAAAGCACTCCCGAATTTACTTATGTACATTTTTACGTTTTGGATATTGGTAAGAACAATCAACAGACTTCTCCATGGATTCCTCCTAAAATACCTCTATCTATTCATACAGTAATTTTTTTAGGCTTCATTGATGGATTCTTCCCGATATTTCTTTAATAAACTTCCGTTAGGATTCTCCAGGCAGTCTTGATGGGGTTTTGCATACTAGAAATTTCTGCAGAGATTGATCCAGCAATTTCTCTTAGAATTTCTTTGGAAATTCTTACTATGATACTTCTCGGAATTCTTCTAGGGATTTCTCTAAAAATTTCTATTGGGATTCCTTCAGGAGTTCCTGGTGGGATTATTCAAGACAATTTTCCTGGGATCCTTTCAGCAGTTCCGACGGTGATTCTTCCAGGAATTCCTTTAGAGATGTTGTTCAGAGATTCTTTCAGAAATTTCTCATGGCATTCCTCCAGGAATTGTGGCTAGGATTCCTCAAGCAACTCATGCTGCGGTTCTTCCAGTAATTTCTCTAAGAACTCCCCCAAAAATTCTCACTGTAATACCTTCAGGAATTGTACTAAAGTAGTTCTTCCGGAAAATCTCCCAGGGATTCTTTCTAAAAATCTTTTCGGTGATTCTTCCAGTGATTTCTTCAAGGGTTTTTCCAGAAATTCCACAGGGGATTTCTCCAAGAACTTCTATTGACTTTTGTCCATTAATTCCAGCTGGAATTCTTCAAGCAATTCCTATTAGGACTCCTTCAGAAATACTTCTAGGAATTTCTCCTGGCATACTTACTTGCTGCAACACTTTTGGGAAATCTTCCTGGGATTTCTCCAGAAAATCTTCCTGTGATTCCATCAGGGATTCCTCCTTCTACTTCTACCGATCCTTTCAAGGATAACTGTAGATATTCCTCAACGAATTTGTTAGAGGAACTTCTCTTAGGATACCACTGGTATTCCTGTTTCTAGGACTTCTCACAAAAATACTTCTATGATACCTCCCGGAATTCTAGGAATATTCCTTCAGATATTTCAGCTGGGATTCCCCAAGCAATTCGCGAAACTAACTGTGGTACTACAGAAATTATGCTACGGATTCTTCTAGCGCTTTCCCCTGGCTTTTTTTACTGGGATCTTTCCAGGCAATCTCCCTAGAATTCTTTCAGAAATTCCTTTGGTTGTTCTACCAGGGATTTCTCCAAGGACTCATCCAGGATTTCCTTCAGAGATTTTATTCAAAGATTCCACCAGAAATTCATCATGGATTTCCTGCAGAAACTACTTTTGGCCTTCCTCCAAGAATACTTCAAACTCCTCCTGTGATTCTTCCAGCAATTCCTCCAAAAAATTCTTACAATTATACGTTAAGAAATTCTTCTAGTGATTCCTATACGAATCAAATTCACCCGGGAAATCTTCCTGAGATTCCTTCAGAAATTCCTCCTGCTATTCCTTCAGGGCCTTCTCTATAGATTCTTCTAGAATATCTCTACCGGTCTTTGCAGGGACTTCTCTAGGTATTCCAAATATCCTGATGGGGTTTCTCTAGAATTTCATGTATAGCTTCCTCCAGCAATTCCTCCTAGGATTTCTGCTGAGATTTATACAATGATAAAATCCAGAATGCTTCCTGAGACTTTTCCTTTGATATCTTCAGAAGCTCTGCAGTGATTCCTTCAAAATTTTTTATCCAAGAAATTTTATCCAAGGATTGTCTCATAAATTTCTCATGGAATTCCTCCAGGTACTCCTTTTGGCCTTCCTCCAGGCATTTCAGCTGGATTTCTCATGCTATTCCTGCTGTGGTTCTTCCAGCAATTCCTTCTAGAACTCATCCAGAAACTCTTTTGGGATTCTTCTAAGAATTTCTCCAGGGATTACTTCAAAAAACTTGCTGGGATTATTCAAGGCAATCTTCCTAGGAGCCTTGAAAAAATACCTTCGATGTTTCCTCCTGAAAATCCTAAAGGATTTTTTTACATACTAGACACATCCAGAAATTCCTCTAGAATTGTTATTCATTAATTTCTCTAGAAAATAATCATGGTATTACTTCTGGAACTCCTCTTAGCCCTCTTCAAAGAATTCCAGCTGAATCCCAATAGAAATCTCTAGAGGAATCCCTAAACGAATTTCGAGAATATTTGGAATTTCCAGAGAAATCCTGTAATGAAGTCCTATAGGAATGTCCGGGGAAAACTTGTAATTAATTTGAAGGCACAGAATGTTGCTAATTGATTAATTGAGATGTGAATTTGTGAAAAAAAATGTTGGTGGGATTCAAACCCACGACTCCGCATTCGCTAAACCGCAGTATAGCTTTGAGGGTTCCTTCGGCATAGTTGTTTTTTTTTTTGTAAAAAAAAATCTGCGGTACCTTCATTGGAATTTTATCAGAAATTTCTTAAGATTTTTTGTTCTATAGTTTCAATGGCTATTTCTTCGAAATTTTTTCAGTTATTTCTTTCTCAGTTATTTTGAAAATTTCTCAGGCAATTTTATAGTATTTTTTGTAATTCTTTATGATTGAATTGTATTTATATTTATTGCTTCCGAAAATTGCTGAACTGGAAATTCAGACATCCTCAACTCGACTTACTCAAAGAAAATTCTATGAAACTCACGAAAAACTTCCTGACAAATTCCCAAAGAAATTGCCGGAAAAATGCCATTAAAATTACATTAAAACTCTCAAAGTTACCAAAGAATTCATCTAAGAATAACCAAAGAAATGCCTGAAGAAAATAATAATATATTCTATAAAAATTTCCACAAACATTCACAAAAAAAACAAAGCAATTCTAAAACAAAATTCCGAAATCATCAAAAGAATTTCTTAAGAAAATTTAGAAAGAATTTTAAAAGTAATTGCCGTTGAATCATCGTGACAGAATTTTTAAAGTACCGCGATTTATGAAAGAATTTCCGAAGGAGTTTTCGGAGGAATACCGAATAGCATAGATAATAATAGTCCAAAAAATTGACGCAAATTAAAAAAAAGTAGAATGGCTGCATCCATTCATTACGTAACGCTAAAATCGGCATTTTTCGACCCCCCTCACCCCTCCGTAACGCTTTTTTGTATGAAACCCCGAAATTTTTTGTATGGACCGTAACGCTCGACGATACTCCCCCTCCTCCCCCTAGAGCGTTACGTAATTTGTGGATGGCGCCAATGACTTGCCGAAGACATTTCCAAAAAAAATGTGAGGAAGATTTTAGAGTTATTGTCGAATGAATTACCAAAGGCTTCACTAAAGGAATCCCCAAAGCAATTGCCTGGAGAATTTTAAAAAGCAAATATCAATAGTATTGCTATAATTAACAAAACAATGCTTGAAATACTACTAAAAAATTGGCGAAGGAAATCCCGAGAAAACATTTCAAAGGATTTGCTAATGAAATAAAAAGCCAAATAAACTCCTAATGGAATAGCCGAAGAAATTTCCCTATGAAAATTTCAAACGATGCGTGAAAGGTGTTTAGTATCAAAGTCCAAACTAATTGCCTAATAAATTCTTAAATAAATTGCCGAAAGGGATCCAAAGATATTACCGAAGAAATTTGCCATATCCAATGTAATTAATGAGAGAAATAAATTGCTAAACAATTTCCAAATAAATTGCCGGGAATATTCCCTGAAGAACTACCGAAACAATGTTTGCCGAAAGCATAAATTCCTTGTATCATACTCGATTATCCAAAATGTACGAAGTTGAAATTTTGACTTATTACTACAATGTTGGTTTTAAGTAAGTCAAAATTTCAGCTTCATATAGCTAAATCGGAATTTGGTGCGAGCATCAGACTCCCGAAGAAAAAAATTGAAGTTCGCTCGCTCCAAATTCCGGGCTTCAACTGGATTGATAATATGTTCGTGAAGCTTTAGAACGGAACTAAGGATAATCGAGTCCAAATTTTGTATGTGAAAACGTATTCTCACGGACCTGATTGTTTTCAATCTATAAAACAAAGAGGTTGTTGCTCAAACTGAAAATACAAATTCCATTTATTATACGCAATCAAGTTATCAAGTTTTCAAACCTCACATGGCGGGGAAAGTGTTTAATCAGTACATGTAGGGGTATTAGGGGCATAATGGACACCCGGGGCGAAATGGACACCCCTGTTTTTGCCGAAACCGTTGACTTTTATGCAAAACTTTTAATGCATAAGTGTAAAGGAACAAGTCAGTGTTCTATTTTTCAAATGTATCATTTATATTCCTTCAAATTAACCAAAATATCATTGAAATTGAAGTATGTTTTTCATATGATGGATTTCTTATAATTTCGAAGCAGCAGCAAATAAGGTATTACGAGTGTTTGAGTGTGCCAATCATAAAAACAAGTGAATTGTTAGCTTATCTACATGTATACACTGATTTAGCAATGGATAAAGTATTATATTTTTGATCAGAATTTATTCAAAATAGCAGTTTCAATGTTGTAGTCGATTCGGGGCGAAATGAACACTGGCAATTATGAATGAATGTACACGCGTTGCATACTGTTAGGCGTTTTAGTGAGTTTGGAAAAAATCAATCCGATTATTTTAGCCTAAAGTTTATTTAATTAACTTTGATGTTATGTAAACTCGTTTAAGATGGAGAATTATATCTGTGATATTGATCTCCGTAGGTAAATTACTTAACTGGCCGATGTTATCAAAGATACAGCATAAAATATGCAGGGATGTCCATTATGCCCCGATAGGTGTCCATTTCGCCCCGTACCTTTCCTGCCAGCCCCAAAAAACACACGGTTTACAATTAATTATTTCTTCATAATAATGACATTCTACCTGCTGTAAATGATTTAAATACGTAGGAAACAAGTTAAAGTTGTAAGCCAACTGATAATATGTTAAGTTTTTGTCCGTTATACAGGCCTAACATACTCATTTGCTTAGGGTGTTCATTATGCCCCTAATCCCCCTACTTGTTGTTTTTTTTGCAATGGTTCGGATTTTCAAAAACAAAATGTTCTTTAAAATATGTATAGCGCGTTTAAATTTGCGGTCTGATTTTTCCCGCGACGCAATATATCATTACATATACTAAGAAATTGAGGGTGGATCGGTATTTCCTTTTACAAAAAAAAAAAAAACAACCTGGAAGCCACTTAAACTGGCACCCCCTAGGCACCCCTTGGGAAAAAATCCTAGATACGCCAATGCAATCAGTCCTGCAAAATATCAGTCTCAGTGCCTGTTTTTCAGCCGAAAATGAATGACTGCGGCGGTCGTTTTCAGTTCCTCGATGTGAGAACTGACAGAGTCCGAGAGCTCCATTCGTGAGCGACCCAACAAGATCAATTCCCAATCATCCACACACTACTCATGCTGAAAGGCCATTCGTCTTAAACGGTGGCTTGTGAGCGTGAGTGCCCTATACGCTAGCACGGGTGAAAACACTCAACTACAGAAAATTGAATGGAAATTTAGCCCTGTCAGCTCTCGCTTTTAGCACGCTGCGTGCGAGTGTGAGTACCTATTTCATTTCGCTCCCGTGTTGCTGATCGGAAAACAACAATGACAGGAAAACCAAAACGGAGAAAATGAAAAAAGCAAAATATCGCTATCAAAACGGCCTGTCGAAAAATTGCAGCACTGCACACAATTCTATCACCTTCCCCTGGTTTCCAGACACCAATGTGTGAACCTTCTGCCAACCAATTCCCACCAACACTCCAACATCCGCATGAATTTGTGCTGGCGCAGAGGTATATTCGGCCAGATGTGGATACAAACGATTGCAATCATCACTTCCTTACCCCTTCCCCACATTGACCTGCAACCTGACGTGGCAGGCGCCATTGTCGCCTAAAAATAGAAGATCACCAACGCTCACACACTGAAGATGCCTGCTAGTCCCCGGCAGTTATCTCATTGGTCCTTGTGTGAGTGTAGCTGGTCTGGCGATACTGGAGTAGCATCCACGGGCAGTGTTGAGAATACTCACTTGCAAGAGTGATACTCACTTGCTTCTATCTCAGTCCAGAAGCATGCTATCAAAAAATGATGTTTGAAGGGCTTTTAGATTGTAGTTCAATCTAAAAGTTTGCCGAATAAAGTAAAGATCGCAGACGCATACCAAAGTTGTGAGAGAGCTGTGAGTACGATGTGAGTAAAATTCGTGTAATTCATACTCACCTTGTGCTCACATCTCTCTGACGGTTTTGGTATGCATCTGCGACCTTTAGTTTATTCGGAAAACTTTTAGATTAAACTACATTCTAAAAGTCCTTCAAACATCATTTTTTGATAGCATGCTTCTGGACTGAGATTCAAGCAAGTGAGTATATTTTTTCCCTAGTGAGTATTCGCAACACTGTCCACGGGCGGTCAATCAAGCTCAAGCTCAAGCTCAAGCTAAGTCAGAGCGTAGCAGAATCTGACCCGATGCCAATCTATGTTCTCTAAATTTCGGTCAACGGTCATCATTCAACCCTAGGAGCTCAAACTTCAATACGTTCGCGAGAATCAACGAACACAAAAATGACGTGAAACGGAAAGACAACGGGACTGGATTGACACACCACACACTATGTGACGGTCATGTGTTCAAATTTGACGAGACGAAAATAGGGTAACCTGGGGTAATACGCACCCCCGGGGCAAAACGCCCTCACGTTACTGCATTATATAAGTGAAGTTCCATTCGATGCAAGCAAACTAGACGTAAAACTGAGCCGGACAAGCCCAAGAATGCAAATAATATTCAAATGTCAAGCGTGGAAAACGATGATTTTCCACATATGGAAAGATTGTCTTATTTGAAGTGCACGCAATTTAAGCAATTGCGCGCTGATTATATGGAATCAACTTATTAACTACCATCCGCCTCCTACACCTTCCTTTTGCTGCCGTAAATAGTAAGATGGAGCCGCCTGGTATTTCATTAGAATTCAAAGCGGAAAATGCCAGAGGTCGTATTGCCCCACCTCGAGGTGCGTTTTGCCCCCGTTCAGCACCCACAACGTAACACTTTTTTAAATTGGTAATTTGGTAATTTGATAATTGATATCACGCGGACCAAAAGTTGGCGTCTCTTAGTCAAATAAGTAAACTAACTTCCAAAACGCAAGACACCCATAAAATCATCTTAATCTTAGCTATAGGGCTACGTTTGATTAGGGGCTGCATATTACCCCACCTTCCCCTAATAGAACGCATCGCCGACCAGGAGAGCAGAGTCGTCGCGGAGACATTCCACATCAAGCTGTCAGGGGAAACTAATACAGTGAACCTCCAGCGTGAGTGTGGATTGTTCAACACGAACTACAATGTGTTAGTGTTTAAGCCACGACAAGTGACGGACAACGATAGACGACGAAGAGGAAACGAGAGAGGTTATGGTAAATCCCATAAGGAATGCATGTAAATAGTGCGAAGTGGAACCTAAATTAACAAATGTGTTCATAACTGGTACAGGGTTCCTTTCATTGGCACACGCCGTAATAAATACTAAAAGTAGTTTTGACTCCGTTTCTATATTTTTTCTGTGAAGTATGAAAACTTATCAATCATTTGACATATCGATGATATTCGTCGGTCTTCTTATTTTTGTAGAAATAGTTTTCCTTAGGTAGTGCGATAGCTGGTACAGGCACCCTAACTATAATACGACATAAATTTATCAACTAACGCAAACATCAACGTCTTTTGACGCCACTCCTTCACCCAACGTTTATGAATGGAAATTTTAAATTTGTTTGCATATTTTGTAACGTTTTGCTGTACTTCCCCCTCCCCATAGAGCAATATGTATGTAATTTGCAAACTATTTCAAAATAGATAAGAGGAAAAATAAATTTCGACAGATTTCAACTATTTTTCTGTCCATCATTTACATTGCAAAAAACAACATCCACTGTAGCACAAATGCACCGCTTCCATTGGGCAGGTTTTCATTATCTTCAATCACCAATCCGACACATTAGGTCCCATTAACTTATTTTCGCTGGCGTTCGCCAGCAAGATTCAAGTTTTGTTCGAGCAACATTTTGTCAGCATTCGCATCCGCTGGCCACTTCGGTTCCCTCATTTAATTCAATTAGGCGGTGCACTATTGAGACCACTCCAGTAGCTTTCAGCCACGCTCCGAGCGCAGGTAGGTATAAATTTGCAGCTCCGCTCCGAAAAAGCTCGCACCCAACTGGAGTTAATTGGGACTAATTTGCAGGATCAACAATTTGAGTGGGCCCAGGGGCAATGTCGACTCATGGTCATCTCGAACGGCAGCGCTCTGTCGCCGCCGTCGGTCGTCGTCTTACTGGTTGTTGTCGTCGTCGGTAGCAGCACCCGACTTGTTTCTGCATACGGTGAACTTAATCCGCGCGGTGCACCGGGTAACACCACCGCCTCCTCCTGATTTAGGTGAAGGTTGATCTCATCGGCGAGATATGAAGCTCCAGTTCCGCGCGCTGCAACCCGAGAAGGAGATCAACCGAAAACGGCTACCACACGGCTGTTGCTGACTACCGCCCGCCTGCAATTTGTCAATGTCAGGTAACTTTTCAGAATGACGTCTAAATCCATTATCGCTCGGATTTGATCGTTTGCCGCCATATCCGTCAATTGAAAATATGCAACCTGATGGCTTCAATCGGGCCCACGGAAAGTAGCCAAATGCATGCAACAACAAGCATATATCGTTCATCATGTCAAGTCTCAAAATTGTTCAACAATCATAAGGAGGCTGGTCAAGAAACATTTGGCTTTGGCAAAGCGCTGTGAGCTCGTACGAATGTGGACACTGCCAAATTCGATGGAACGGGTTTGTCAGATTCCTCGCTCATTTCAGCGGACAGGTTACTGATTGGATTATTGGACTTATTGAACCGGGTATCTGAATGGCACTTGATGGAGGAGCTTATGACCGAGGTGCTTGCTGCCTTGGCTTCCCACTAAAAGGCAAAAGCGATTAGAAGCTTATTGATGTCACGTTTGGAATGGTCAATAGTACGGATATTGAGGATTCAGTGACATGTGAAGGACACGATAAAAACGTGGTTAAAATGCTTAAGCTCAGCTTTGCGATGATAAGGCTTTAAAGAGGGATACCTTTTAGAAACATTTTCTAAGTGAAGTCAATTATATTGAACAAACGTATTGCTACAGAATTGGGCGAGCTTCGTTTTTGCTAGTTAAAATGGGTTTAGAAAGATTCCTAAGCTCTTTTTCTTGATCAAACTAGATAGTTGTATTCTTATTTTGCAAAATGGCACAGCCTACGTAGCTGAAATTCACAAATTTTACTTTAAAATTCAGCTTAGGGGTGGTTCATTCGTCTGTTGTACAGCAACAATATCTGTTGGGTGGTCTGTAAATAAGTAAATTGACAATTGACAAACAAGCAAATCTAAGAAATCACCGGAGAACCGATGAATCAAAACGACTGTTTAAGATTTGTTTCTAGTTTTGTAAACCATATGAGTATGAGCAATTCCTCCAGGATTTTTTTTCCATAGTTGCTGCAGTGATTCCATCTTGAATCCCTCTAGAGATTCCTTAAAGAATTCATCTAGGGATTCCGCCAGACATTTCTTGAATTTGACATTTCTGGGAATTTGACCTGGGATATCTTTAAAGGTTCCTCCAGTGATGGTTCAAGTGCTGATTTCGAGGTTTCCTTCAGGAATTTCTCCAGAGATCCTCCACAGGTATTCTTTCAGAGATTTCTTCAAGGATTTCTACATATATTCCATCCAGAATTCCGCTGGAGATTGCTCCAATAACTCCATTTGGAATTATTCGAAGTATTTCTGCAGGAATATCTTCAAGAAATTCTTTCAGAAAATTTTACTAAAGATTTTTTTAAATTGAATCGAGGAACTTCTTAAAAAATCCATTAGAAGTCCATACAAGTCAATAGTTCGTCCAAAAATTACTGCAGACATGTTTTTTTTTCAAATTTTTATCCTAGGATTCCTACAGAAATTATTCCAGGAATACGCTAAGAAAGCTCTTGGGAGATTCCCTAAGGAATTCCTCATGGGATTGCTTCCGGGATTCATCATGGGGTTTCTTTACAAATTTCTCCTAGATTCCTGGGAATTCCTTCTGTGATTCTTTCGAGAACAACTTCCAGGATTATTTTGAAACTGCCTCCGAGAGCTCTTCTTGGGATTCCTTCAGGAATCCCTCCTGGGATTATTCCAGAAACTTCTCCAGGAATTAATCTAAGAATTTCTACAGGAACTGTTTAAAGATTCCCTTAAGAATTTCTCTTGGGATCGCTTGCAAGCTTCCTCCTGGGGTTTCTTCAGGAATTGCTCCAAAAGTTCCTCTGATTACTCTTTTAAGGATTCGTTCAGGATTTCCTCTGGAATTTCCGCGATTTCTGCAGTACTTTCTGCTGGGATTTCTTTAGAAACTCCTCCTAGCATTCCATCAGAAATTAATCCTTGGTTTTCTTCAGAAATTCTTCCTGGGGTTCCTCCAAGAATTCCATAAGGGATTCCTCCAGAAATTCCTCCAGGATTTCTCTGGGCATTCCAGCATGAAAAAAAAAGTTCCTAGGATTCGTTCGGGAATTCTTCTTGCAATTTCTCTTGAGATACCTCAAGGAACTCCTCTAGAGAATCCTCTAGTAATTCTTCCTGAACGTTTCGCCATACTACTTATACATTGCAAGGTGAATCGAAAAACATGAAATTAATTTGATGCACCTCCTAATTTCAATGGATATGACTGAAATTTTGACCAGTTACTTACTTTAGGATGCCAATCAAAATATGGGGGCGGACTTGAAAAATTTCTCAAGGAATTTCTCTAGAGATTCCTCCAAGAATTCCTTCAGGTATTTCTCCAGGGGTTCCTCAAGGCACTCCTTTAGGAATTCCTCTTGGGGCCTTTAGGAAGTCCTTAAGGAATACCTCCACAGTACCTCCAGAAATTTCTCCAAAAAATCCTCATGGATTCCTTTAGAAGTTTCCCCAGGAATTCCTCCCGGAGTTTATCCACGAATTATTCCTCCAGGGGTTCCTTCAGTTTATTCCTGATTCCTCCAGGGGTTCCTTCAGAAATTCCCCCAGGAATTCCTCCCGGTATTTATCCAGGAATTATTCAAGGTATTCTTCCTGGATTTCATTCAGGCATTTCTCCAGGGGCTTTTCCGGGAATTCCATCAACAATTTCTCCAGGGATTACCCCAGCTATTTCTTCAGGAATTCCTCCAAGAATTTCCCCACGAGTTGATCCAGGAATTTCTCCAGGAATTCCTTCAGAAATTCTTTCTGGAATTTATTCAGGAATTCCTCTTGGACTGTTTCCAAAGATTCCACCGGGATTTCTTCCAGGGTTTCCTCCAGGAATTCCTTTGGGAACTCCTCCAGGAATTTCTTCAGAAATTTCTCCAGGGATTCCTTTTAGGATTCTTTCAGACATTCCTTCAGAATTTTTTTCGACAATTCCTCCAGAAATAGTTCTCGGGGAATCCCTCTAGGATATTTTTCCTGAAATTTCTCCAGGGATTCCTCCCAGAATTCCTCCAGAGATTCCTCCAGGGATTCATTCAGGAATATCTTCAAGAAATTCTTCCTCTAGGTATTTCTCCAGGGGAGTTCCACTTGGGATTCCGTCAGGAATCTGTCTAGAAGATCCTCCAGGCATTCCTCCTGAGGTACCCCAATGCAAAATCGAATCCGATTCGCTAACGTACGCTTCGAAGTGTTGTCTCTCTGTTAACGTGTTTTTTGAAGGAAATTGTTGATGTTGCGCAATTGTTTCACTGGAATTTCATTCACTGAACGAATTCGAGCATCTTGAACGTAAAAGATAGTGTCAGAAATAACGGACATTGCTAAATAAAACGATAATTTCACCGCCGGGTAATCATCATCAATCTTCGCATTGTTCACGATGGAGTGCGATAAATGCCACACTGCAATTGACGTAAGAACACAATCATTCGTTGTGTGTGAAGGAGAATGCAGAAAAAGTTACCATACCGATTGTGTTGGTTTATCGCAAACACAAGCAGAAAGTTTGGTTGTCAATAACATTTTGTGGATGTGTGACGGCTGTTTGGATCGTTTTTACAAGTGCAGATCTGCTTCGCAAGCCGATCGACCGCTCCCCAATACGTCATCAAGGTTGGAGTCCGAGCTGGCTGAAATTAAATCGCAGATTCATGACATCGTAAACACACTGTCAAACACGTTGAAGGCATTGCCAGACGCAACAGTACAGTCCTCTACACCGATCCCGTCTACTTTAGTACTGGATGGTTCAGGCCCTGCATGTACGATTGATTGTAATTTTGAAGTTAATGATTGTTCAATGAAACCAGGTTCGCCCTCGAGCAGTAATATGTCATTATTTTTAACTAACATAGACAGCTTTGCCACAGAAAAATAAGTCGAATGTATGGTTCGACGATCAGTCGGAATCGAGATGGAAGAGGAAATTAACGTTATAAAATTGGTACCAAAGTGGAAAAATGTTAGCCTGTTAGATTATGCTTCGTTTAGGGTTGTACTTGATATAAGATGGAAGACAGTTGTAATGAATTCAGATACTTGGCCCACAGGAATCAAATTTAGAGAATTTGTGAGCACGCGTAGCAAAACTTGGAGCCCGACAGCTGTTGCTAGAAACTGATAGGCGTTTTGAAATTGTTATTGTATTTTGTTTGAGTATAGGAGACTGTGAAATTGAAGCAAACATATGGTGTATGAATGAATGTATAGGGCACTGCATTGTGTTGAATTTGTATGGGATTTTGACGTTTCTTGGCCTTGTTGTTTACAAAATTTCTGTAAGAGTGAAAGAGAAGGAAAGAACTTTGTGCAGTGCCCTATATCGTGTGCCATTGTTATAAGAATCAAATTGTTGTTTGTATGTTATGGTTTGTATTTGAATGGAAAATACGTTGTATGAATATCTGTTGTTTTTGTTGATTGTAAAAGTAAAGAGTATTTGATTTGTACAATTTCGGAGATAAATGTTCTTCAACAACTTAGATTTTAAGTATCAATCTGTGCAGTATTTTTACTGAAGATGTAGTCAATAAATAAATAAATAAATAAATTTCTTCGGAGATTCCTCCAGCGATTTTTCCAAAAAAATCCTCCAGAAGTTCCTCCAAGAATTTCTCCAAAAATTTCACTAAGGATTCTACCAGGAATTCCTCAAGATGTTTCTTCTCCAGGGATTCCTCTCAGATTTCCTCTTGGGATTCCTCCAGGAGTTCATCCAGGGATTTCTTCGAGATTTCTTCCAGAATATGCTCTAGGTATTCATCCAAGAATTTCTCCCGGGAGTCCTCCAGGAAATTCAGGATTTCCTTCAGGTATTCCTACAGGAATACTTTCAGGAATTTCCCTTGGATTTCCTCCAAGCGTTCATCTAGGAATCCCTCCGGAGACGGCACGATGAACAATCTCAATTTTTGATATTACATTTATTTAGACAAATACTCTAACTTGTACTCCATGCTGCAAACGCATCATTTTATGGTTTTGCAAAATTTTATAATATCGAATCGATGTGAAAACATCGATTCAAAGCATTCGATTAAATCGGTGAATCGATTCTGCTGGTCCGATTCGAATCGATTCACAAAAATCGATGTCTCAGCCAAACTTGCCCAATGCTAACCCGGGCACCCTGTTTGCCACATAAGGGTTAATAAACTGCAGCGACTGTATACACAGTATACTAAGAGTTTAGAGACGGTCAGAGACTTCTAAAAATATTTCCCTGTGAAACCAAATTACGTAACAAGTTCAGCTTTACCTCAAGTAAGCTCTTGAATACCTCACAATTTACAAACCAAGGCTTAACACACACCACATTCCATTTCACTCCTTACAGAGTATACCTACCTCTCCCCGAACTTCTGCTGTGCAACACAGAAAAGCAATTTTCATAGAATCCCATTTATTCATCCTCCAATTTGACTGGCTCTCAGCGTGAATTCTCGACTTTTAACGATGCCAAGTGTTTTGCTTCTCGCAGTTTTATGTGACCACTGCTGACTGCTGCTGTCCCGTGCCATGCCGATCCTCTGCATATTGGATAGGAGAAAGACTGCGCATCGAAGAAATCCGCGAAACGCGCGCGCGCTCACATACACCATTCTACCCCGGTTGACCAGGTTGAAATTAAATGTAAATTGACTGTTGCAATTATCCGGAGGTTTTTTTCGTCCGCACTTTTCACCTTTGTCCGTCCACCAACCGGCGCGCGGATCAATTCTGTTCGGTGCACCATCTCATATTTTTATTTCTGCAAGTGATCTCGTTCGCACAGCATCACCAGCAGGATCGTTCACAATGACAACGATGGGCCAATGCAATGGGAAGGTGAGAAAAAGAAAGATTGCTGGCTTTTCTTCGAGGTCCGTTTGCACAATAGCTGAGGAAGGGCTAGGGTGGTTTGGAAATATACATTTCCAAATGCTAGGAAATTGAGGTTTAACCCTTTGGAGACGGAATTTTCACCTTTCTGGATACAACCTCGCTAGTTTAGAACACGTTTGTGATGGTCGATTTTCTCGGATGGGCACCAATGACCCATCCGTCCCCATGGGTTAAATAAATTTGGATTAAAGGTAGAGATCTGCAACGGCTCATGGACAAACATCTTGACTGAAACTTGATCTGCCTTTTTAAATAAGTGTGAAAATCCTTTCCGACAGTATTCCAAGATATCGAGTCGGATCAATAAGAACCTTCAATACTTGATGTTATTTTTGGGATAATCCTGTACTTTTGTTTAAGCTTTGCAGAATATCCACACAAGCAACTTGGATAATTTAAAAAGAAAAATGGAGGATTATTATTAAAAAAATCACTACTCGGTTTATTTTATAAATAAAATATCTGAGAAACCGTAGATGTACAAATTAATTCTGGAACGTTTAAACATTCAGTATACTGCATGTTTACTGCCTCGCAGCAAACGTGATGCCCTTCCTGACCCACCCTAACGTACAGTAATAATCGCACGGAAATTAAATTCATCCCAAGATACTCGGACGCTCCTTCCACGGCCACAACGATGACGCTTCGATCGAGAGGAATTTGTATTGAAAATAATGAAATTTATTGCTTTATTGAGGTGAAATAAAGTGGTAACATTTATCAGATGAAGGTAATTTTTAATTTCATGCATTGCTCTCGGAGACGTGGCATCGTGCCGTTTGACCGACGGTGTGGTTGATGAGCAGCACTCGCTGCGTTCTGTCCCTGACCGCGGTCAATGTAGATCGTGTTAGAAGCCGATGGTGGTGAGCGTTGGCTGTTCGGGAAAAAAGGATAGGTCCGCAGTCATCTCCGCCATTCAGCTTCAGGCAGGAATCTGTAATCCAGCCGGAATGAGACTCGGAATACGGATGAGTTCAGCCAGAGAACACGAAGCGAAAACAAAAGCTGGTGAAAATTAATTTCAACAGCCTGCGGGGCAATGTGTTCCGCTCGGGAAATAATGGAACGTCAACAGTTGCTGGCAGAATCGGAATAGTAGAACTGAGTTCCGGACCGAGGTGGGCCTTACGGAGTTTCAATTTGACTGGTGTCAGTACCAAGATGGCCTAGAAAATGGAAGTGTTATATCTTAACATTGTTGCAACCAAACGCAGGGAACGAGGTTGAAAAGTTATCAGAAGATTAAAATTTCAAGGGCA
The DNA here is from genome assembly GCF_035046485.1 of Aedes albopictus. Lineage (NCBI taxonomy): Eukaryota > Metazoa > Arthropoda > Insecta > Diptera > Culicidae > Aedes > Aedes albopictus. Next base: position 432,610,967 of record NC_085138.1, read on the forward strand.
ACGCTGGAGAGCAACTTTCAAATGGCACGTTTGTTCAGATTCCGTAGCCGTGGAGTGAGCGGCTCGGGATATTTTCAAAGATGGGGACGACAGAATTTGATCGAATCAAGCTCCATGTATTTGTTTCAACATCTCTCTGACATGAGCCTAGGCAATAAGCTTATAACTCATTACACATAGGACTAGCTGCATAATGGCCGAAAAAGTGGCTTTCAGGATGGAGATTTGTTTCAGAGGGATTAAAGCCTTTTCAGAGGCATTTAATGAAGTTTATGGGCGTTGCAGATGGATCCAGCGAGTTTCAGGACCGTACTTGAAATATTTTGTAACGCCGCTGGGACGCACTAGAATCCCCCTGGACCTTCCCTGGAACCCAATAGAACCCCCTGAAATGCCCCGAGATAAATACCTGGAACGCCCCTGGGAATCCTCTGAAACATCTAAGCGCCCCTCTGAAGCCTTCTGACACCCCGGGGCACCTGAAGCCCCTGAAACCATTGGAAACTCGCTGTACAGAGAATGCGTTCACCCGTGGAGGGAGCTCTCACTAGGGCCCAGGACAGAGGACAGAGACAGAATAAGGGGTGGTGTACGAGCGGTCTTCCAGTTAACTGGCACAGCCCGTACTACGAACACAGAGCAGAAACGGCAACAATAGCAATCAGGAGACGAACCAGCCAAGGGCTTAAAGTCTCTATAATAAAGACAAATCAATCAGCAATAGCAATCACTGCACTGCTTCAGGACCAATAGCAGGTATACAACGATAGCAACTACGAGATGAACTAGCGCTCCACATGACCACTGCATCAGTCTCGCAGTTCCGTGGCTCAGATCCCATGTTCCCAGCTGCGGAGTACATGGAGGCCGCACTGACCTCGAGGATTTACTGTGTATTCAGCTGCGGTGGCTGTGCCAAGACGCTGCGATTGCGGTCGCGCCCGCAAGGAGACGGCGAAGGTCGCACATGCCCCAGGACAAAAACAAAACGGATGCGGCGTTTGGAGAACCAAACTGCCACATTGAGAATAAAAGTTGGTCGATTAACTCAGTACAAGCAATGGAATCAATCAACGAGGCTAGTTCGTTATGTTGCTGAAATTGTGACCCCGCAGAACTCCGAGATCTCCCAGGAGTCAACATTACTGAGATCCTCGGCACCCGTCCAACGGTTAAGTGCTCTTGCGAAACGATTGCGGCATTATGGAGAAGTTCGAAGCGGATGGATGTTCTAACGAAAAAAAAAGTTGCCGGGGCCGTAGCGTAGGGCAAAAGGTTATTGCAACCATAACAAAATGCAAATGCTCCATAGAAAATCAAAAAGCGCTCCATAAAGAATGAACATATGTTCCATGAAAATGTGCAATGTTACCCATAAATAATTGAAAACGTTCCATACATTATAAAAAATGTACCGGTAAAACATCAAATTTTCTCATTAAAAGTGAAATTTTGCACCAATAAATAATACTGAAATGCTCCATAATAAAATACAAATGCTCCATAGTAAATTAAAAGTGTACCCATAGAAAATTGAATCTTGCTCCATAGAAAAATTAAATTGCACCATAAAAAATTGAAATTGCACCATAGAAAAAAGACAAATGCTCCATAAGTATTATCAAACTGCACCACATAAAATACAATTTGCTCCATAAAAAAATGAAAATTCTCCATAACTTTAAACATGTGGTGCTAATGTAAAGCAGTGCAATGTAAAGCAATTCAGCCCTGTCGAATTAAATTATGAGAATATTCTATCTATGGAGGATTTTCAATTTTTCATGGAGCAATTCATATTTTCTATGGTGCAGTTCGATAACACTTATGGAGCATTTGTCTTTTTTCTATGGTGCAATTTCAATTTTTTATGGTGCAATTTAATTTTTCTATGGAGCAATATTCAATTTTCTATGGGTACACTTTTAATTTTTTATGGAGCATTTGCATTTTTCCATGGAGCATTTGTATTTTATTATGGAGCATTTCAGTATTATTTATTGGTGCAAAATTTCACTTTTAATGAGAAAATTTGATGTTTTACCGGTACATTTTTTATAATGTATGGAACATTTTCAATTATTTATGGGTAACATTGCACATTTTCATGGAACATATGGTCATTCTTTATGGAGCGCTTTTTGATTTTCTATGGAGCGTTTCTATTTGTTTATGGGTGCAATAAATAGGCTGCCGTAGCGTAGTGGCTACACGTTCACTTCACAAGTGGAATGTTATGGGTTCGACAATAGTCCCGGCACTTGCAATATTTTGTCAGTTGCTCTTCCCCCCGAGAGCGGCTGGCACCTGCCCCTCTTCAAAGCATATGCTCCAACGGACACAGAAATCTGGATAACGGCTAACGGAAACTCATAATGGACCCTCAATCGAACTAGAAAAGGAACAAGAGCCCCACATCAACATCCTCGTGCTCATCATTTTACCATGGACAGGGTAGAAATGTGACAGCAGCGCAAAGGCAACCAGTTCGATATAGTAGAATAAGAATAGAATACATTTAAGCGCAAAACAAAGTGTAAGTGCCAAAAAGACAAAAAGAGATGTAAATTAGGTTAAGTGATTGAAGAAAAGCGAAAAAAAAGCTCTAAAGCCCCGTCCGAAACGACAAGCCGGATATGAACAAGGCCTTCCGAATATTGGTGACGTCACACAGTTCTGGGCCAACTTATGAGAGAACCCTGTCCTGCCAATAGGGTAAGAAATCAAACTTTGAACTAGTCAAATCGTAATCTTAATTTGAACCATTTTTAAACTCATTAAAACGACGTACTTTTTGGGCAAATATTGTCCCGAAAAAGATGTTAAACAGTTTTCCGTAATATAACCTGATAACATTGACTTAAAAAGCATTGAAAAAAGCGCTTTTGCCATCGAAAATAAGCAATTGAAAAATCACTGTGATTACACCCATTTCCGTCCCAAAGAAAGCACATTTTCGGTGCCTTGTACAGCTCATGCATTATATCACACGCAATAAGTGAATACGTCAAATGAAAGCTTATTTATCGTAGAATCGACCAACCGAATAATATTTCACATTATTTGTCAAAACATTATCAAATTTAAGTAATTCTTACTTGGAGAATGTTATCTTAAATTGAACCATTTGTAATCTAAATTTGAACTAGTAAGCGGGGGCGAGCTTCCAGTGTTGGCCAGCAGACTGCGCTAGTGGTTGCTTTGTTTACTCTTGAGGGATGGAAATTTCCAAATTATGTTTCCAAATTCCTGAAGAATTTTGAACATTCTTAGTTGAAATTCCACTGCCTAATGAAAAATAGTTAAGGGAATTAGCAGATTCATGTGTTTTTTCTATTTGGCGAAATTGGCTGTTGTGGGAGCTGCTCGAGCTGCTGCCGCCAGTAGTTCAAATTAAGATTAAAACTGGTTCAAATTATGATTACGATGGTTCAAATTAAGATTAAAATCATTGTTCATGAATATTCGAATATTTCAATGAAATTCGGTGCAAATACAAACTTTTTACCATTTAACAGAAAGCCACTACCCGTGCCATTCATGTACACAAGATTTTGCAGTAGTAAATTATTTCCGTGTGGTAGAAAAAATCACTCAAAATTTGCGCTGCTTCAGAAAGCCGCAATTTGGTTCAACTTTTGATTACCTACCCTAATGGCATAGTCGATGTAATCGCCACTGTACTTTTCAATATGTTTTTGGAATTTTAACAATAAATAAATATAAATTCCAAGATTTTTACCACGTTGACATCTAACTAAGGGTTAGATGTTGTGATCTATTGAATAAAACTGGTCACAAATATGCACACGCGATATATATTAGCTTTGGGGCTGCCCATAAACCACGTGGTCATGGGGGGTTCGGTCAATGACCATTTTGTATGGAAGAAAAAAAAATTGTTTGGACTAATGACCACGCGGGGGGGGGGCGGTTGAGAAGTCCCAAAAAATGACCACGTGGTTTATGGACAGCCCCTTTTGTACGATGGCATTGTCAGTCAGTGGTGCACTGAGCGAAAAATTCACTTAAAATCCATTGGAAATTTTAAGTAGATTTTTTCCATCTAACTAAACTTTTGAAACTTAAATTATTGGTTAGTGAAAAATTTCCACTGGAAAATTCCAATAAAATTTAAGTGATATTTTTTCATTACCGAGTTATATGAAATTTAAGTGAATTTTCAGTATGAATGCATTAGATTATGGAAAATATTCTATTAACTTGGGTCTATTCGGAAGGCATTCCAAAAATTTGGTGGTTCTCCAAAACTCCGAAGTTCACCAAATAGTTCCCTTGAGGATCAGGAAACTTCAGAAATATTAGAACATGTTGCCATCATCACACTCATACATGGTACGTTAGTGATGGGTGACAATTTCACGCTTATTTTTTCATACATTCGACTGCAGTAAAATTCACTTCAAAACCATATAAATTTTACGATGCAATATAGTGCAAAATTTTCAATTGCTTTTCTTTGGAGTTTCACTAAGTTTTCAAGCGGGTTTCACTCAAGTCATGTAAACTCACTGAAAAAATCATTTTCGAAAGGTTACTTGACTTTTTCCAGTGAAATGGAAATGTTATTTCCTCTCATTGTGGTTACATCAACTATGCGAATATGGGCAGTGTCCAGCACAGCGACGATGGGATGTGTTTGGGATAAGAGGAGCGGTAATGACATGAGCGCGATCGTAGTAATCGCACGTGAGGTTACTCGGTTTCAAGGACCGACCAAGGCATACCGAGTGTACGATCCCGCGAAGGGGACCATTTTCAAAAGCCGTGATGTCGTTTTCATCTCTGAAGTGTCCGTGAAGCAAGCAGAGAAACCGTTGCAATTTACCAGCCACAAGTAGCAACTAGTAAAGACCTACGTAAGCCTGGAGTATGATCCGGAGGACGCTGCAGCAGAAGAATGGCCGTACCAGGATGAAGAATTCCCTGTCCAAGAAGTCGTTGATGTTGAAGAAATCGATTCCGAAGCCGAAGGCGGAGCTGAAGGCGGATCGGAATCCGATATGGATTATTTTTGGCAAGTTGAAACCAGCGGTGGCGAAGATTCCAATGGAGAGACAGGTGACGTGACGATCATTGCGCTCGCCTAGCTAGACGATCTGATGATCCCAGTACACCGGCGGAAGCGATGCGAGGTCCCGACGCGAATAGGTGGCAGGCCGCCATGGATGAGGGTGCGTTAATGGACAACGAGACGTGGGAGCTGGTCCAACTTCCTCCGAACAAGAAAGTTATTGGATGTAAATGGCTGTTCAAAACCGCAGGTTGACGAGAAAGGAGCCGTCGTCAGGCACAAGGCGAGCATCGTAGCGCAGGGTTTCACCCAGAAGTATGGCATCGACTACGACGAAGTCTTCGTTCCGGTGGCAAAGCAAGTAACTTTCCGGTCGTTGCTGTTGGCTGCCAGCCAGAAGAAATCCATTGTCAAGCACGTCAACGTCAAGACTGCGTATTTAAATGGTGAACTGGAGGAAGCGATTTACATGCGGCAGCCGGAGGAGTAGGCTGCCGGTGACAACCGGAGCCTGTACGGCTTAAAGCAGTTAGCTCGCGTTTGGAATAGATAGTTGGGTTCCGTCTTCAAGGCCATGGGGTTTGAGCAGTTCAAGCTGGACCCGTGCCTATCTTGATGAGTCTCCAAACACATTTGACCGTGTCAAATCTCGGTGGTAGGTATCCGTCACTTCCTGAGAATCGAGGTGGAGAAGCCTGGTACAAGCTGAATCAAGCGGCGTACATCCGGAAGTTCGTTCGACGATTCATCATGAAGAATGCGTAACCATCGAAGACCCATCTGGACCCAGGGTACTTCCAGCATAAGGAGGAGATGGATCAGCTACCAGATAACAAGGACTATCTGAGTCTAATCGGTGGTCTGCTGTACATAGCGGTTCAGGCGAGGCCGGATATCGCTGTCAGTACGTCCATCCTGACGCAGAAATTGAACTGTCCAAACCAACAAGATTGGAATAAGGACCAAAGAATCTTGACGGATGGACGTGAGGTGACCAAAAAAATGGCAGCAGTACTATAAACATCTAAATGTTGTGAGGAGCGCAGACATAGAAGACCAAGGCAACGGGAGAAATGACTACGTCAATACAGCATGGAACAACAATGAGCCAACTACCACGTTGAGATGTGTTAATGAATACGAGCAATAAGTTAGCTGGGAAGGGTGGTATCGGAGCTGAACTCATCAAGATGGACGCGGAGAAGTTCACCACTTGCCTGCATCGGCTAATAGTCTGGATCTGAGAGACCAAACAGCTATCGGAGAAGTGGAAATAAATGTCATATGCCGCATCCATAAGAACTGTGAGAATTTCCGAACGTTCAAAATTATGAATTCCACCTATAAAGTGGTATCATCCAAGATCATCTTCTGTCACATTTTACCTAAAAAAAAGACACTACACCGTCTTCAACCAGAGGTTGCACAGACTGAACATTCACTAACATTAGGCAACGGACAACACGGAACACCCAGTGGACCAGTGGAGGATTTTTCGTTTGACGAAAAGTTTCCTCCGGCTGGAGCGGGAATCGAACCCTCACTCCGTGGCACTCACAATACGCCTAAACGACTGACGCCGCTAACCGCACGGCCACGAAGCCCACCAATGAATGAATTTGTGGGAAGTTATCAAGCCAACTTCATCGGTGGCCGTTCGACAACATTCGACCAAATTTTCACCTTGCGCAAATCCTTCTAAAATGCCGTGAAAACCAGGCCTAAAGCACCACCCGTTCATCTATTCCAAGTTGGCGTACGACAGTATCGGTCGCATTGAGCTGTGGAAAATCATGGACGAGAACGGTTCCACCGGGAAGCTCACTAGATGGATCAAAGCGACGATGGACGGTGTAAAATCTGCGAAAGGGATTCGAATGATATGTCTAGTTCGTTTACATCTCGCCGGGGACTGCGACAAGGTGATGGACTCTCATGCCTGCTGATCAATATCACCCAAGAAGGTGTTAAGGGGCTGTCCATAAAACACGTGGTCATTTTTTTGGGACTTCTCAACCCCCCCCCCCCCCCCCCCGCGTGGTCATTAGTCCATACAAAATTTTTTATTTGTCCATACAAAATGGTCATTGGCCAAACCCCCCCCCCCCCCCCCTCATGACCACGTGGTTTATGGACAGCCCCTAAACGACGAGCCGGGCACGATTTTTACGAAATCCGGCCAATTTGTCTGCTTTGCGGATGGCATGGTCATTATTGCTAGAACATTTGGAATGGTGGCAGAGAGCTGTACTCCCGCCTGAAATGTGAAGCAGCAACGGTCGAACTGATGGTGAACGCATCAAAAACAAAGTACATGCCGGCAGGCGGAACCGTGAATGATAGGATAAGTCTAGGTAGAAGTGTTACGATAGACGGGACACTTTCGAGGTGATGTAAGATTTTTTATATTTGGATCCTTATAGACGGCTGACAACAGCGTTACTATGGACTTCACAAGAACCTGCGATCTAAAAAGATTCACCCCCGCACCAAATATACCATGTACATAATGCTGATAAGATCGGTGGTTTTCTACGGGCACGAGACCTGGTACTACGCTCCAGGAGGACATGCAAGCACTCGAAGTGTTTGAGCGTCGCGTTCGGCGGTATGCAGGAGAATCTTATGTGGCGGCGAGAATGAAACACGGCAAAGCAAGAATCCGAAAGGTCGCAAACCTTGGAAAGGATATTATGGACAGGGAGTGTTGTGAGAATGCCGGACAACAACCTTGCAAAGCTGATACTCGCAAGAGATCCAGATGGTATAACAATACCTGGGATGCAGCGTGCAAGATGGGGGAACCTGGTGCAGAACGATCTGACAAACGTGGGACGCGGCCGAAGATGAGGACTGCAGTTACGAACCGAGTGTTGTGGCGTGAAATTTTTGATTCAGTTTTATTGTGATAACAATGTTATACTAAATAAAATGAATAAAATTGCTAGAGGTAGATGAAAATTTCCAGATTTTTTTTTTTTTTTTGGAAATGCCAAATGTCTATAGTAATAATGTTATTAATTTTATTTCGGTTATTAACTGATAACATTTAACCCTAGTAGGATGTGGGGGTCAATATGACCCAGATAGGCCCACTCACCATTCAGTACGTCATCGTTGCGCGCTCAGCTCAACATCTTAGAAGGATTAAGTTATGGAGCCATATATCGCCCCCTTAATGCTAGAACTAGGTACACTGAAACCTCCATTTAAGTCGATGCATGGCTGATCGAAAATAATTTTTACCGTGCAGGTAATGACTATACTATACAGTTTAATATTTTTTGACAAACCTCCTTTCTCATGCGAAGTGTTAAAAAATATAAAAGTCTTTAGTTTTGTCATTGCTTGAACGGTAAAAATTATTTTCGATCAGCCATGCATCGACTTAAATGGAGGTTTCAGTGTAACTCGTTTTGGAAAGTGCGAATAAAAATGGCTGGTTAAACTTATCCTGGTATAAAAGAAACTCTTTGTTGGTCTTAAAAGTTAAATTAATATGTGTTTTCGGATTTTCAATTGACAAACTTGTGTTTATTGTGGTGTACGTTCAGATATAAACAAATTTCTTGTGGTTTCGCAAAACCAGTTACCTAGTTGTAGCATTAAGGGGACGATATGAAACAAATCCATTTGTTTACCTAGTTCAGGAGAATTGTAGAAATATGGGTATTCTTTAGTTTTAATGATTAAACTTTTAAACTTACACTTATTTTTGATGCATTTTCAACATTGTTACACTTATATGTCAGAATTTAATATAGTACTGGACTTGAACATTTCCAATTGCATGCCTTTCTTCGGTCAGCCACCTCTCCTAAATGACGACAATTTTTACTGCTCCTTTGCGCTTGCAGAGCATTCCAAGACTTGGCACAGCAATTATTAAATTTTTCGCCATTCTACTGCGTCCCAGCCGAATGATCCGGAGCGACCACGACCCAAACCGTCAGACGAAACACCAGAAGCTCGAAACGAAGGTTGGACTTCTAACATACCCGTCAGAAAAGGTGCTACTGCAGCACAGCGACGCGAAAACAGGCAAAAACGCACATACCAAAAGGCGTTTCTTGCTCATGTGTTCTTTACAAAGTCTTGCTCACGAAAGAAAATCGAACAACTCCAAATGAGGTGCATTTTGGAGGAATGAGACTGAAATAATGAGTTGGGAAAATAAACGGGAGCAGGCATGTCTCTGAATTTATTATGCTAATTAGTTGTCTAATTATGGGCTCGATAAAGGTGACACAAACGAGATTACGATGACAGGGACCGGGACCGATGATTTACGAGGCCAGCACACTCGTCTCCGAGTTGTGAATTGCTAATCACTTCATAAAACTGTTGTACGGGGGATAAATTATGACGGAATTAGTTGTCAACAGGTACCGCACACTCACATCACAACTAATAACGGAGAAAGGGAAGAAAATCGAAAGTATGTTCGCCGCGCGTACTAGAAACGCAAATTTCCAGCGAAACGTTCTTCGGTGTCGGTCATGCTATGAGACAAGTTACACGGTAAACATGGCCATAAATTACGGGAACGGTCCACTCAAGTGCCTGAACGAAAGCTCTCGAACATTGCGTCCATTTGCAAGCGACCAACCAAGTGGACACCGTCCGCCCGGGTGGATTGCGTCCAACTGGACATCGGAAAAGCAGAGAATGTAGCTGGAGCCACGTGAGTGTGACACAATTTTCCACGGGTTGTTGTTAGTGTCGTTGTCGAAGTCGTTAGTAGGTCGGTTGTCCCATTCAGCTGGCAAGTGTACGACGAACGGTGTAATCATCATCGGTGTGAAACAATTGAAAGGAGCTTTGGCTAGAAGCTTGCCCTAGTCGTCCTTTTTACTCCGAGAAATCATTTGAAAACTGGTCATGGTCGAATCGGAATTGGTCAATACTATTGACTCAATAGTCCTTATGACTATTAACATATTGATATACTGCTGTTGTTAAAACCATGCTGGACCAGCACATATATGGTATTTTCTCTAAGAATTTTCGAATTCTGAATCATCATGGGTAGTAGGTAGGTTACTGAACTTGAAATTTCTTGATCCCTCATCAACCATTCCAAGATGCCCTCCATTGCGTATGGAAGCGTGCATACCTTGCCATGTTATCGTTATGAATATGAAATGTTCCTCCACGATTCATTGCATCCCGCATGGCAAACGTTTTAGTCATTGCTCGCTCAACCGTTTACTTTCCGCCGCCGTTCGTCTTTTCAGTTTTGCACAGTCATTAATAAAATACAAACTCAACACATGCGTTTTCCTAGCTCGGTCACAGTTGGGGAGCAAACTGGCTTTCGGGCTTCAGACGCGCTGGTGGTGCCTTCAGGAAGATTGCAATCCTCGCTCTGCTCGTTAGACAACGTGTTCTGTCTGTCGTTGTTAGGGGTCCTCTTCCATAGCTTGAACCGACATCGGACGACCATAGGCCGGAGAAAGAAAAGTGCGTTCAGTTCTTTCATTCCATATGAAGTGACCGAGAAAAAGTGGAAACGTGTTATCGACCATCACGGATTTTGACCAAATTTTGTTGGAATGTTTGTTTAAATGGAGGAAGAAAAAATCCAAATTTTGGTACCGATCGGATCACCCCTCGGCCCATGGCAGCACCCCTCGTCTGTGCCAATACAAGAAAAATCCAAGTTTTCCCTTCCTTTTGTTAATTTATTTCTTTGAAACTATAACATATACACATTTGTGACCTTCGGCTTTTTTGAAGAAAATTGTTGGAGGAATCCAGGAAAAATATTATTTTTTTGATACAGTGTTGCCAAATATGTTATTTTTCAATTTTAAAATTTTAAATCGATTTTTCGTCGAATGAGTATATTTTGATTTCAAAAATTTTGATTCCATCGTGTTTATCAGACATTTTCCAGTCGAAAAAGCTTAACTCTCCGAGGTCTTTTTGGCCGTTCCAGAGATACAGCGTTTTTAAGCTTGAAAACCGTTTTTCTCTAATATATAAAATAAGTCCAATTTACAAGTTTCGCTAAGAAAACATTATTCGATGCAATTTAAAGGTGATTTGAGCTGATTTGGACCAAGAAGAATAGAAAACTATGTAAAAATAATAATATGACAGTGTTGCCAGTTTATCAATTATGGATTAATTAGAATGGATAACAATAAATTGTTGAAGTTTAAAATTTATGTATTATAATCCTTATTTCAATTGAAATTCTACCTATGTAAACATTAAGGTTGACGAAGTGTTGCCAGACATTTGAATTTTATTGTAAAAATCACATGATAACTTTTGTATCAAATCAAATTATCAAGCAAAAATCATAAATTCCTTTTTTGCAATTTTATTGCTATTGGCAACACTGAACCTTGATAGTTTTCGTTTGATGTGCAACTTTTTATTCTTCGAACACCTTTAATAAGGGCAGTGGTAAATTCAAATGTTCACTGAAATTTATTTATGGTTCAGAATTACGCAAATTGATTCCGACTGTTCTTGGACTTTTTAGGATTTTTAGCTTTTCAGTCCGATTGTGAGATCAAAAACAACCTTATGTTGTCATACTCCGACGCTTCGTATCGGATCTTGAGAAGGATCCCATGCGGATCGAAACGTTGGAATAAGAGAACATAAGGTTGTTTTTGATCTCACAATCGGACTGAAAAGTCAAAAAATCCTAAAAATGAGTTCAGAATTACGAAAAACCATTCTGTATGACATGTTATGCCTTAACATACAAGTTGCTATTCATTTTTTTTTCTGTTTATCCATTGTTTTGAACTTGTACGGAGAAAGAAAAGTTCCTTAAAGTGAGTTCAGTTAACTTCATGACCTCGCATACAGACAGAGTACTTAGAGTAGAAGTTCTTTTTACCCAACAGCTAGTTCAAATTACTCAACTATCTATACTATGTCACTTACTCATTTTTAATCAATCTTAATGTTGTTTAGGTGCCTGGATAATTACACCTTGTACGCACTCCCGGATTGCTAGTCTTTTAAATGTGTCATCTAATCCTTTGCTTGGTCCTTTTTCATGTGCGAAACAATGCATCTCTACGCGAACTCAAAAATCCTTCTCGTGAAATTTTTACATTTAAACTAACTTTTGAGTTCTTTTTGCATCCTTGAGTAATTTGAACTGGTGGTTGGGTAAAAAGAACTTCTACTCAAAGTGCTCTGTCTGTATGCGAGTTAATGAAGTTAACTGAACTCACTTTTGGGAACTTTCCTTTTCCCGTACAAGTTCAAAACAATGGATAAACAGAAAAAAAATAAATAGAAACTTGTACGTTAAGGCATAGTATGTCATACAGAATGGTTTTTCGTAATTCTGAACTTATTTTTGGGCTTTTTTGGCTTCTCAGTCCGATTGTGAGATCAAAAACAACCTTATGTTCTCTTACTCCAACGTTTTGATCCGTATGGTATCTTTCTCAAAATCCGATACGAAGCGTCGGAGTATGACAACATAAGATTGTTTTTGATCTCACAATCGGACTGAAAAGCTAAACATCCTAAAAATACACCAAGAACAGTCGGAATCAATTTGCGTAATTCTGAATTAGATTCAGTGAACATTTGAATTCACCACAGCCCTTATTAAAGGTTGGTTCGAAGAATAAAAATTAGCACATCAAACAAAAACTATCAAGGATCATTGTTGCCAATAGCAATAAAATTGTAAAAAAGGAGTTTATGATTTTTGCTTGATAATTTGATTTGATACAAAAGTTATCATGTGATTTTTACAATAAAATTCAAATGTCTGGCAACACTTCGTCACACAGGTAGAATTTCAATTGAAATAAGGATTATAATACATAAATTTTAAACTTTAACAATTTATTGTTATCCATTCTAATAAATTCATAATTGATAAACTGGCAACACTGTCATATTATTATTTTTACATAGTTTTCTATCCTCCTTGGTCTAAGTCAGCTCAAATCACCTTTAAATTGCATCGAATAATGTTTTCTTAGCGAAACTTGTAAATTGAACTTATTTTATATATTAGAGAAAAACGGTTTTCAAGCTTAAAAACGCTGTATCTCTGGAACGGCCAAAAAGACCTCGGGGAGTTAAGCTTTTTCGACTGGAAAATGTCTGATAAACACGATGGAATCAAAATTTTTGAAATCAAAATATACTCATTGGACGAAAAATCGATTTAAAATTTTAAAATTGAAAAATAACATATTTGGCAACACTGTATCAAAAAAATAATATTTTTCCTGGATTCCTCCAACAATTTTCTTCAAAAAAGCCGAAGGTCACAAATGTGTATATGTTATAGTTTCAAAGATATAAATTAACAAAAGGAAGGGAAAACTTGGATTTTTCTTGTATTGGCACAGACGAGGGGTGCTGCCACGGGCCGAGGGGTGATCCAATCGGTACCAAAATTTGGATTTTTTCTTCCTCCATTTGAACAAACATTCCAACAAAATTTGGTCAAAATCCGTGATGGTCGATAACACGCGGTGTGTACACTTGGCGTGGAATGACCCATATGGTATTTTCTCTAAGAATTTTCGAATTCTGAATCATCATGGGTAGTAGGTAGGTTACTGAACTTGAAATTTCTTGATCCCTCATCAACCATTCCAAGATGCCCTCCATTGCGTATGGAAGCGTGCATACCTTGCCATGTTATCGTTATGAATATGAAATGTTCCTCCACGATTCATTGCATCCCGCATGGCAAACGTTTTAGTCATTGCTCGCTCAACCGTTTACTTTCCGCCGCCGTTCGTCTTTTCAGTTTTGCACAGTCATTAATAAAATACAAACTCAACACATGCGTTTTCCTAGCTCGGTCACAGTTGGGGAGCAAACTGGCTTTCGGGCTTCAGACGCGCTGGTGGTGCCTTCAGGAAGATTGCAATCCTCGCTCTGCTCGTTAGACAACGTGTTCTGTCTGTCGTTGTTAGGGGTCCTCTTCCATAGCTTGAACCGACATCGGACGACCATAGGCCGGAGAAAGAAAAGTGCGTTCAGTTCTTTCCACATTTCTAAGTTCACCACTTCGGCGGGATCTTGCCGCCGTACGGCGCGCGGATGGTGTTCCCTTCCCTTTCGATGATGATGACAGTCGCCTCTGGGTCAGTCAGGTGGTCGTGCGAGTGGTTCACAGAGGATTACGCCAAACGCCTACGGCCGCCAACTGATATTTGGGTCATGATTACAACTCCGATAATGGATGTATAATTTATGCATAAACTTTCTTTTCCCTTTCATGTTCACGGCAGGGGTGGAGGATGCAGTTCTACCTTTCCATTCCATTAGGATCTGTTTCTTTTCTTCTGGACTATTTGGTCCGATGGTTTCCCGCTTCGCGACGGCGGCGAGTAGCGCAGAAAAGTGCGTAAAGATGACAATTGTAGGTCAGCTCGATTAACAAGCCCCGATAGGGACGACGACGACGCCGGCGAGCGCGGTCAGTTCTTTTTGTGGGTGATGCCTATAGGTAGCGGCTATGCATTATTCATGTGAGAAGTGGCAAGAGTAGTTAACGAGAAAGCACTTTTGACAATGGGGGTATCGCACCTAAAATCATGTGAGTTTTTAATTTGATTCTTTTGTGGCATGGATAATGGGGTTTGAGAGGGTTGAGAAAGTTACAGAAAATATATTATTTCAAAACACATCAAGATATTTTTCCACTGAGGTCTAAACTTAGCGCAGAGTAAATCTACAATCCTAACGAATAAGCAGAGTATACTATGGAGTATAGTATGGAAAAAAAATACATGTATGGAACGTACTGTTTCATTTAAATTTAAATTAGTCGTTGGATTCATGATGCTTACTTATTTACTTTCAGTTCTGAGCACCCACGGTTGCGCAGAGGGCTGAAATGAAGCACCTCCATTCTGAACGACAGACTGCCGTCACCTTAACCTGCCAAGTTAAAGTTCTCTCGACTTCCTTTAGTTCCTTTTTGAGGATGCAGCGCCTTGACCTTGAGCTACTGGATCTGCCTATGCTGCGATGCTCTGCTGGGTTCCAATCTAACACATAGATGATCGAGTAGAGTATGATCGAGTCTCTTCCACTTTCGCTTCCGAATTTCTGTCACGTCAATGGAGATCCACGTCGGACATCCAGTTGCGTGGCCACCATAAACAAATTATAGACCGAAGCCTCCTCCTGATTAAAAGCTTGCAGCTGTTGAAACTTCGCCACTGATATACACCAGGTTTCACTGGCGTACAGTAGCACAGACTTCACGTTTGAGCTTATAATACGGATTTTAGTGCGCAAAAAGTGGCATCGCGTCAGCACTGATATGATAGCCAACACCTGTCATCACGCTTGTTTGTTATCACCCGTGGTAGGGGGTAGCCAAGGCAAACTACAAGGAAGCAAAGCTACTACGTTCAGTACAATTTCGCGCCACAGCGTGATTGCATCCAAAAAGCTAGTTTTTAGGCCACATTTGGCTTTCACGAATTTTAGTAATTTTTGCTCAACTCCTACAACTTTGGTGTCAAGGAAGCAAATAACCACAAAACATTGGAGAATATGATGCCGTTTTGAAAAATCCAACTTATTACGTATATTAGGGTGTTCCAGAACAAAATCTATCAAAAAATCAACTTTTTAAGGTTTTTCTGATCACAAATGTGATAATTACACATGTTTCCTTCAATTTTATTGGCACACGTTGTTCGGAGAAGTTGTAGCAAACAAGTATAGCTTTCAATTTCTGCCAAAAGAATTAAGTTTTGACAAGTTTTAGTGTAGTTATGATTTTTTGAAGTTCAAAAATAGTCGAAAAACACAAAATTGATTTGATGCACCTCTTAATTTCAATGGATTTGGCTGAAATTTTGACCAGTTACTTCTTATAGAATGCCAATCAAAATATGGGGGTGGACTTGAGAATCAGAGAACATTTTTGAAAAGCTGGACAGGTCTAATATTGGTGACACCAACTCTCAACTACCTTAAAGGCGCTTTGCATCAGGTCGAAAAGGATGGTGATACACTTACCAACTAACAATGTTAGGTAGTCGCCGGCAAAACCATAAGTAGGAAAACCGCTATTATTGAGTTGCCTCAATCTTTGCGTATCTGCTACGAAATTCCACAAAAGCAATGACAAGATTCCCCTTTGGGACATCCACAAACACTCAATTTCCTAGTCTCTGCTAGACGCAATGTCATGGAAATCATCGAAGATATACCATGACTCCATGCGGCTTCCAATATGGCATCGAAAGGCACATTGTCAAAGGCACCCTCGATATCTAAGAAAACACATAAACAAGATTGCTTTTGAGCAAATGCTTTCTCAATATCATAAACAACCTTGTGTAAAAGAGTCACAGTGGACTTACCAGATTGGTAGACATGTTGGTTCACATGAAGAGGCACGTTGGCAAGATGAACACCACGGATGTGATGATCGACAATGCGTTCTAAGCATTTCAGAAGACAAGAGGTCAAACTGATAGGTCTGAAACTCTTTGCATCTTCATACGACGCACGACCCACTTTCGGAATAAACTTTACAGTAATATCCCTCCAGGATTTGGGAATATATACTGTAGCAAAACTGCAAACAAATAGTTGTGTCAAAACATGTTTGAAATGATCAAATCCCTTCTAAGCAAAATAGGATAAATCCCATCTGCCCCAGGAGATTTGAAAGGAGCAAAGCTATTAAGTGCCCGTTCAATCGATTCTAAAGTAATGATACTCCGAGCCGAAGCTAAAGAATCATAACCACAAGAAAAGACATCAAGTTAATCCGAAGATGTAACACACATCCGGGGAAGTGTGTACTGAATTAACATTCCAAAACTTCCTCATCAGAGGAAGTGAAATCATCATTTGGAAAACGAAGTTCGTTCACTTGAAAATCCTTAGATTTTGCAAGGATTTTGTTCAACCGACTGGCTTCACTCAGACTGGAAACATTTCTACAAGGGTTTTTCCAGCTAGACCGAAGACTTCAGCAGACCGAAGATCCCTCTGGTAGGCCTTGCGAGCCGACCTGAAAGCCCCCGATCCAGCAGAACATCGTCGGTTCCAACTCTTTCTACATTGTTTCCGGAATTTCGCCAGATCGGAGTTCCACCAAGGGGTTCCTCTTGTGGTCTTCACAGACCGCAGAGGGCAAACTTTTTCAAAACCTTCCATTATGAAGGCCATTGTAGTATCAACGGCATCATCTAAATCACTTGGATTGTCAATGGATGGTGAGTATCCATGAAATTTGGCTGCAACCTAATCGGTAAAGAGATCCCAGTTGGTTGACCGGGGATTCTTGAAACGCAAAATTTGGGAAGCAACATTCTGATAAAGATTCCATACCTGACGCATGCCAATTGATCATCTTGTGACTAATTCTGCTAGAAGTAGAAAATCGTTATGACTAACACTTCCTCTCTAGCAGAACCATGAAGGTTGGGCGGTTGCCTATGTTAAGTAATCCAAGATCTGTACTCCTTAAGTATTTCATCAAACTGGAGCTTCTCAAATTGATGTCTGAGCTGCCCCAGATTATATGGTGAGCATTAGCATCACTACCAACAATTAGCGGAAGGATAATTGAAGTGCAGTATGCAATGACTTGTTTGAAAGCATCCGTAGTGGATGGTTCATCATGCGGTAAATAAACCGAACAATAAATGTGTTTCCTGTTGAGGTTTCCAACAGATACATCGGTTGTGATAGCACATACATCTCTAATAGTTAGTTCAGAGATGAGTGTAACAACGATTGCGTTGTTGACTAGCACACATGCTCGAAGCATGACACGTGAGTTTGCCATTTCATTTTTAACTGAAAGTAGCAAACACCGGATTCACAAGGTTTCCTAGATAGAAATTCCCCTTAGGAAAGGAAGGTTCTTGGACTAATGCCACTTGGGCAGTACCATTTTGCATAAGTCTACAAAGATTGATCGTTGCTGTTTTTTTGTGCTGAAGATTGATCTGAGCTATCTCAACCGTAGCCACTACCCAAACTAGGCAAGATTAAACTTCTAACAATCACAGCACAATAAAGAACAGCAACAATAAAGCCGGATCGGTATCGATTTGAGTGCGCCAAAGGTGAGAATGCACACTGCACAGAATACACTATGTAAAACGCATAATGTGAAACCATATAGGTGAAAATTTAAATTAAATAATAATATCTTCATAATCCCGCCCTTATTCAGCCTAAAGTATGAGATTGAAAAAGGGCAGCTGATTGTCTCGGAGAAACACAATACACCTTGAATTAGGGGTCACCTGATTAGTGGACTCCTACCACTGGAACAGGCGATCCGTAGTGCTATTCTTAGCCAATTGATCCAACCGCTACCGACACTACACAGCTATCTAGGCTGATCGGAAAAAGAAGTTAATATAGGTGATCAACTTCATACGGGCCCGAAAAGCCGGCCCGACTCCTTGGTTGAATGTACGACTCGTGCTTAAAAAAAACTCATTTCAGAACCTGCTGCATAAATAACTACTAACGTTAGTTTATTTTTACGGATCGTGGTGGTAGCACTTTAGCATGCACTAAAACTGTGGATACAACTTGGTTACGGGGATTCAACACAACAGCAGGAACGGTTCTTGAGAGAAAATGTATTGAAACAACTCTCTGGATAATTAAGAACTTCACAGATATCATCAATCACCATAACAAACATGTATGAATTAGATTAGGGAAAGCCTGAATAACTAACCAGTTATATTCTCTGTCAATAAACTTTCTTATTTTGCTGGATGTGTATCATTGCCATTTAATAACTGAATAGACTACCAAAAGGCAAATGCCAATTCTGCATCTCATATCATTTACCCTAATGGTGTAAATGTCAAGCATTCTCAGCGCTGCAACTCTGGGATCCCAAACCAATTACCATCGTTCCGTTCACTTCTACTGCAAGAAACCCTGATAACTGATGATGAAAGTCCAAAGGAAACAGGAAAATATCTGCCAATGTCACGCAAACCATTTGCTGTTTTGCTCATTTTGTTGCTTCGCTCGTCGAGTCACCACTCTTCAAATGCTGTTTAGTTATCTTCTAAAGAGGTTGTTTTATTCGGAATTTAACATACATTAAAAATGGCTCTGGTTGCTCTTCCGCTGCACGGTTGTAGCGTTATAAATTGATTTTTTTCTTTTCCCTGTAACTGATTTACCTGGTCCTTAGACCAGCCAGATGGTAATTGGCGGACGGAGGGAAAATTGAAAACAATTTCTCTCTTTTGCTCGAGGCCGGCCGGCAACAATTTGGTCATTCCAGAAATGTGCAATCTTCAACCCATCTCGGTTCCCTTGAGTTAGCAAACCCGACTTGGCAAATGACACCGGCCATTAGTCATCGTCCAAGTTTGAGCTGGCCGGCTTGCAACGCTGCACTCATCTGCACTGCAAGCACGGCTATCGCACTCAAAGAAGGAAAAAGCCCTGAGATTTTCAAGAGCAAAACGGCTGACTTGGCGCGGGTATCTGTGCGCGCACAAGGTTTTCCTAATCTAATCTCGTAATGCAAAACCTACATTTATCATCGCGTCGTATCTCAGCCCGGTCTGTGATGGCGTGCCGGGGGATTTTGGACCAGGATCAAGTTCATCGTTGTCGTCGTCGTTGCCGTCACCGCCGACGTGGTCTAAGGTAGTGGAATTCAAGGTCCATGGCCGGCCACGGTTTCATTGTGAGCGCGAGGGTGAGCAAAGGTAGCACAATTGTTGATCAAATCTCTGGTTGATGGAAGTGCATCGGAATCACGACCAACAAAAGCACTTGCGATACAGCGTGGATTCATGGAGAATGCTGATTATTTGTATAAAAAATTATACAAGTAAACAGAAGTATCCGCCGCTGTGTATTATCAAATTTGCAGCACCATTAATTATATTTTTTCCACCACTTAACTGAGCGCGGTTTCGTACTTACTCGATGATTCGGTTTGTTGGCCCTTTGGATCGAATCGTCGCGTAGTGAGTCAGAGAAGAGCATGGTTGCCAATCTTTATGTTTTTGGAGCTTTGGCTAATTCTATATGGTTAAACCTTGGATGTCTATCGACATTCAAGCAGCGCCGCATAATTTGCTGCGTGGAAAGGATGTATGTAGTTTATACCTCACTTTCGCGACTGTTGTTCAGCTGAAATGATGTGATGTCCTAAGAATGTTTTTTCCTGTGAAGCAAGAAATACTGTAGTAGCAACTAGGGGTAGCCATTTAAGCTCAAGGAAACTCAAGTTTCGTAGTTCGAATCATTCAGCCCTCAAGAACAAGAATACATTCAAATGGGAACACTGTTCACACCACTTGGTTCAACTTTGATCCGAAAGTACATATAAACGAGCAACTGCTGCACCCGGCCAAGCAACGCACATCTCACGAACCTACCCAAAACACGCAGGCAAGCGTGTAATGATCGTTCTCGCTATCATGGCCACACCAATCGGCCTTTACCCGCCGCCGATCCCCAGCACGCACCTGTGTGTTGTAGCCGCGACCATCCCGAGGCCCGTTCGCGCCTTAATCAAACGTAAAAAATCTTTCAATTAAAATTAAACTGCCCCGATAAGACCGACAGGATAGGCTGCAAAATAACAGCCCTCAAGAACGAAGTGATGATTACCTGGTAGCATCATCGGGACACGCTTCCTGTCGCACCAATCTTCCACCGCACCGGCTCGGCTCCGTCATACATACCTTCGCTCGTTGATGGCGGAAAAAATAATTGCACGGAAAGATTCTTGATTTTTGTTTTTTTCTGGACTTGCCCATTCTTACCAGGCACCACCTAGCTGGCTGATGCAGTCGAGAGCCGCTTTCAAGATTGCTTATCTGCCTGTCCGAGTGTTCTTCTATAAAAGCGACAAGAGTATTACCGTGAAATGGGGATGCCATTGATCAATTTCTTGACAAAATGGGCTTCACTGACCAACGGAATTTCAAACATTTTTTTGGAAGTTTTTTTTAAGAAATTACGAGATCAGAAATCGTTTCGGCTTTGCAGTCTTGTTTAAGTGGATCAAACTATTAAATTTTGTCCGACGTTTCGACACCAGGTTCGGCATGTTCTTCAGGGAGAAAATATCTAAGACAAAGAATAACCAGTATTATTTTTACCTGAAGAAGACGCCGAACCCGGTGCCGGAACGTCGGACAAAATTAAATAGTTTTTACCACTAAAAAGAGACTGCAAAGCCGAAACGATTTCTGATCTTCAATCACAGTCGATCCAAAACATGAAATTACAAGGAAATTTCTTAACCAATTTTCTAAACTTTCCTAATGGATTAAACTTCTGATACTCGTGGGCACGGTTGGTAAAATCAGAGCTGATTTCTGAAAAAAAAATTAAAAAAAATCTGAAAAAAAAATTATTCAGGAATATTATCACATTTCTTTCCGGAGTATTCGTTTGGAATTTCTAAGCAAATACTTCTAGAAATTTCTCAAGATATTTTTCTAACAATTAATCCACGGATTTTCTCAAAGAATCCTCCAAAGATTTCTTCAAAAGATGCAATTCCAGGAGATTTCACGACATTCCTTCAGATGTTTCTCTAGGCGTTTTCCAACTAACAATCGCAAGTCACAAACAAGCATATATGTTGAATTATTGCTTTATATGTAATAGTAATGAAAGCTGTACTAAAATTATGCTGTGCAGTGTACACATTACTGTATAAATGCTTTTTCAATTGAAAAAATAGGCAATGTTCAACATTTCGTATTAGTATTAAGGCCGACACAAATATTTATTTCACTTTTTGTCTCACCACTCTTTGGCTAGTTGAGGGGGGGATAAAAATAATAAAGCATTTAATCTGAAAAATATTAAAAACTCATCGGATTTGTTGAAGAATTTTCAGCGAGACCCGATATCTTGATAAATATTTTTTATCTGCCCCCTTAAAATGTAAAATCCAGCCAATTTTTTTTAAGAAAGGGGGAGATAAAAAGCCAAATCTAAATTTGTAACAGCCTTACAATGATAATTATATAATGATCGTCATCATAATGATCATAATCATAATACCATAATTTTACATTGAAACACTTTTCAAAAGTTCAAAAAGATTTCTATTCGACTTGCAGTGATTTTTCTACATAATAGTTTAACAAGGCGTTTTTTGCTTCTTGTTAGGCTAATGTACACATTAGCACATGTATGTGTATAATGTGTTTTTCACAAGTAGAATAAGCGCTTTCGTTTTATCATACTTCGACTTACAGTACAGGATGAAAACCACATATTAGTTTATTGAACAGTAGCTAAACTAATGTATTGTTCAGTCGCTAATCATAATGTTCTGTGCTAGTTCACCACTGGTGAATAGCAGTGTATATGTTTGATTTGGATGCTACAATTCAACATCTCTAGGATGACGCAGATAGGAAGGCACGCGGCTGGCAATCGATGGGTCTCGAGTTCGAATCTTGATTTGGGTAAATTAAGGTGTAGCTATTATTTCTTAACCTTCCGTAACTCGCGCGGTTGACTACCTGCGTTAGCACCACGCTAATGCTGAATACAAAAAGCGAGATTTTTTCAACGTGTTGTACAAAATACAACAGCGCGATCGCTCGAGGGTTAATCTAGTTCAAAATAGTTGTTTTCAGCATAAGTGCCAGTCAAAAACTCTTGTGGAAAATGAAACATTTTGAATTCAATTTATGTTTAAACATTTTTGATAAAGCTGAATAGCAGTTTTACTATTTATTTGTGAAACGCTTTTGACAACAATCAGTTCAGTTGGAACACAACACTATTTATTAAAATTTCTCCAAATTTGTATAAACTAAACTCGAACAAAGGTTGTGCCTAAAAATTATCCAAATTTTATTTGGCATCATGCCGAATTACATAATTTGCCATAAAGGTGCTGAGGGTGACGGGTTCGATTCCCGGTCGGTCGGTTTTCGTGAAGGAAATTTCCTTGACTTCCTTGGGCATAGAGTATCTTCGTGCCTGCCACACGATATACACATGCAAAATGGTCATTGGCAGAGGAAGCTCTCAGTTAATAACTGTGGAAGTGCTCATAGAACACTAAGCTGAGAAGCAGGCTTTGTCCCAGGAGGACGTTACACCAAGAAGAGAAGAGAGAGAGTGCTTGTTAAATGAGTGATTTTTTGTTGGGTTCCTTTAGAAAGTCTGAAATGTTGCCACCAACTCTTTCAAAAATTATTGTCAGAATTTATTTAGAGGTTTCTTCGTGTAACTCTTTATATTCAGGAGTTTTCTCAGGCTCTCAGGCTGGGGGATTTCTTTTAGACATTTCCGCAGTACTTAAATGATTGTTGTGTACTAATCTCTGCAGAAGTTGTATAATACATTTTTCTAAGATTTCCTCCAGAGGTCTTCCAAGAATCCCTTTAAAAAATCCTCCAGGGATCTTTCAGAATTTTTTTTTTTTTATTTTTTTTATCTGTATTAACGAGATTTTTAGCCCTGGGCTAGTTCATCTCGGGACCCACGCTTGCACATTTTGCGAGTTTGTCGGGAGTGGGACTCGATCCCAGGTCCTCGGCGTGATAGTCAAGTGTTCTAACCACCACACCAGGTCCGCTCCACTATGATTGAGGGATTCCTTCAAGATTTTCTCCTGTATCTTTGTCTGGTATTTCATTTTAGGACATTGGTTCAGAAATTCATCTACGAATTTCTCTAAGAATCCCTCCAGAAATTTCTTAAGCAATTTTTTTTTGTCTGTATTAACGAGATTTCTAACGCTAGGCTAGTTCATCTCGGGACCCACGCTTTACTTCCCTTCCGAAGGAAGAACCCACATTTTGTGAGTATTTCTGGAGTGGGATTCGATCCCAGGTCCTCGGCGTGATAGTCTTGTGTTCTAACCACCACACCAGGTCCGCTCATTCTTAAGCAATTTATCCAGAAGCTTTTCATGAGTTTTTTTTTTAGAATTGAGGTATTCTCCCAGACATTCATCCAGGAAAAGCTCCAAAGATAACGTCAGAAATTGCTTCAGCGATTTCTGTCCATGATTCCCTCCAGAAAATTATCAAGTTTTTTTTAGGAATCTTCAAAGGTAAGTTTTTTAAGGTTCCTTTAAACAATCTTCCAGGGATTTTCTAAAAAAATCTTAAGAATCGTTTTGAGAATTCTTCCAGAGTTTTTGGTACAATTTCTAAGTAAATTTCTGTAAAAATACCCGAGGGAATATCCGAAATTCTTGCATGAGTATCTCAAGTCAGAAGATATTTCTGACGGAACCGCAGGAGCAATTTCTAAGAAGAATTTTCGTAGGAATATCTGCATGAATCTCTGAAGGATTTTTTAAGAAAATTTAATTTAATGAAAGGGCTTTTGGGGAAATCCCTTGCTGAATTTTCTTTAGAATACTGCAATTCTGAAAGATGCTATCTGAAGATATTTTTGAAGGATTTCAGAAGAAATCCGAGCAAACATTTTTAAATGAATCCCTGCAGGAATTTCTGAAGAATTTTCCAGTAAAACCCTTGTGATAGTCTCAGCAGTATCTTAAATTTATCTCTAGAGTAATAAAGAAAAAAACTGCCAGGTAAATTCTTAGAAAAGCCCCAGAAGAAATTTTTGAAAAATTCCCGAAGAAAATTTTCAGAACTAGTCAAGAAACTCTCGGTGGAATTCCTGGAAAACTTTATTGAGGAATGTTTTGGAAAAAATATGGAGAAGCCCTCTAGAAAATTTTTGGAGTACTCTCTCAAAGTACTTCTGGAGCATCCTGTGGCCATATTTTAGAAGAAATTCCTGGAGATACGTTTAGATAAGCTTCAGTAAAAATCTCTTGAAAAACGTCTTGAATTATTTGTAATTCAATTCTTTTAGAAATGCCTAGGAGATATTTCTGAAATATCTCTTTAAAGAATCCATGGAGAAATTCTAAGAATTTTCTGAAGAAACCACTGGAAGAATTTATGACAGAGTATTTGAAAGAATTTCTTAATCAAACCCTTAAGAAAACTTGAAAGAAATTCATAGAGAACTAACAGAAGTATTCTCTAAACGAATCCCTTGAAGAATTTATAAAGAATCCTTGGCACAGTTTCAGAATGAGCTCATGGAAATTTACCCAGAATAATTCTTGGAAAAATTTATGAGAAAATATCTTTAGGTTGCCTGGAGAAATTTCCTAAAAAATCCCTGGAAGAATTTCTGAAGAAATCTAATAGATTTTAAAACCGAAATGATGGAGTGGTTTTGGGAGAAATTCAAAGAAGATTTTATAAAGGATTCTCATGAAGAATTTTTAAAGGAATCCCTGAAACATTTCTAAAGGGAACTTTGAACGTTTTTCTTGGAGACATTTCTGGAAGAACTCTGAACCTTTGATTATCTGAAGCATTTGCTAAAAAAACATTTCTATATTAATCTCGCACTGATTTTAGGATGAAACTTTGGAGGAAGTTCTGAGCAAATCCATTGACATTTTTCTGGAGGAATTCTTTGATAAATCTCTGGAAGATCCTTTGAAGGAATTTCTACATAGATTTTTGAAACAAACTTTCACAGAAAAAAAATCGTAAAAAACTTCCTAAATATGTTTTTAGGGGGAAAAATTAAAAAAAAATCCATTGATCAATTTCGGAAGCAACTTTGAAGTACTACCAAATATACATGTCAAAGCTGATTTCAGAATGTTAAGCTTTAAACGATACTAGCCTGATCAAATATTTTGCGACTTTGCCATAAGGGCTCAAATTTTCACTGTAAGTTCATCAACTAGTTGTGTATCAGTGATAAAAATTTGGAAAAGATCGTGAAATTTTACACAAAGTTATAAAGGTTCTAGAAAAAGATATAATTATCCGATAGCCAACTTTGAGCTGTTATATCTCCGGATTCAATGATCCGAATGCATTGAAATTTTGATCAATCATGACATATATAATGAGCTATTAAAAACATTTGACTAAACTTAAAATTCTCCACACGAAAGAAAATTATTTCGATTAGTTTATTTTTCTAATATAACACCAATTTATCCAAAACTTCATCATAGTTTCAAAATTCGAGATAGTAATTATAGTTCATTTCAATTCCCTCTAATTGAATTGAATATGTTTATGTTTCAAAGGAAAGCAACCAAATAGCCGACATTAAATTGAAAAAGTAATGGGATGCATATGAAAAATAGATAAATTTACTAAAAAAACATGGAATAAATGAAATTGCCATAACTTTTTTTCTTATTAATAATTTCAAATTAAGTCAACTGTTTTTCAAAGTTCATTATATAAGTCACAAATGATCAAAATTTCATTGCATTCGGTTCATTGAATCCGGAGATTTAACAGCTCAAAGTTGGCTATCGAATAATTATACCTTTTTCTGGCATCTTTATGACTTCGTGTAAAATGTCCCGATCTTTTCCAAATTTGAACCACTGATACACAACTAGTTGATGAACTTTCAGTAAAAATTTGAGAATATGTGATGCTTTTTTCGAAAAGTTACAGCGAGTTGAACAGTTTTTGAAAGGTGAAAATTTTACCTGTCCCAGTTATTTTGAGTATCTCCTGTAATAAAAAAAATCAAAATAAAAACAAGAACCAGAAAATCATTGACATTTTACGATTTTTCAAGGAAAATAGATTCTACATGTAAGATTTACTTAGAGATTTCTTCTGGAATTATAGGATAAATTCCTCTAGAAATATATATTTTCAGGAATTTCTCTAGGAATTCCTTTAGAAATTTCTCATATAGTACTTTTGGAAACTCCTCCAAAGTAATTCAAAGATTACAACAGAAATGCTTTTCTATCAAGGATTCCAGGGTTCTTTCAGTAATTGGTCTAGTTAGTCATGCAAGAAATCTCCAGATTTTTTTTTTGCTATTTTTTCGGAGGATTTCACAGATTTTATGTTTTTCAGGTATCTGTTCTTCCTAAAATTCCCCGATGAATAGCTTCAGGAACACAGCCAGAATTTTTTCATGAGATTTCTACAAGAACTCATAAAAAATTCGAAACATTCTTTGAGGAAACCTTCAGAGATTGAATTTGGACGTTCCTCAGTTATACCACCTGGGTTTTCTTTTGAAATTCTCGCTGAAACTCTACCATCAATTATTTCTTGGCTGATCTCTAAGAATAACCCTGGTAAGCTTTCAAGAGAATCTTCTACATATTATTCCTGGGGATTCTTCAAATACTCCTCACGTGATTGGCTTTACCAATTGCCCCAGGGATTTATGCAGATCTTTCTACAGGAGTACATTCCGAGGATTGTTGAGAGCTTCCACTTAAAATTGTCTTAGGAATTCATTAAATAATAAGACTTTCCTTAAATAACCACTTTCTTCAGAATTTTCTTCAAGGAATTTCATCAGGAATTTCTCGAAAAACTCCTGAGGTATTTTTTTAGAAATTTCTCAAGGAGCTTTTTGAGAAATTGCTTCGGAAATTTCTCCAACATTTATTTCTTGATATTGCTTCAGGAATCACTTCAGAAATGTCTCTGAAAATTTTTCTAGCAGTTTTCAGAATTTGCAAGACGGTATTTCAGGAATTCATTCAGACTCCAATGGTAAATTCAGGACGGCTTTTGAAAAAACTTTCAGGTATTCCTGCATATAAACCTTCAGAAAATTCATTAAGAATTTTCACAGGACTTTTTCGGAAATTTCTTTAGGAATTCCTTCAAAAAGCCACATGGTGCATATTCAGAAATTGCTTCAGAGATTTTTAATCAAGAATTCCTGCAAAAAAGTTTTAAATTTTTTTCTTGATTTCCTCGATGATTTTTTCAAGAAACCTTTCAATATTTCTTTCTTAAATGTCTGCAGAGATTTCTGAAAGAAATTTCCCCAGGGAATCCAACAAAAATTCCTACAGGTAATTCTACAAGAATTTCTATATAATCTTAGAATCTGAAAGGATTCCTTCAGGAATTTCTACAAATATGCTTCAGGCATTCCTCTAGAAGTTTTCTACTTCAGATACCGTCAAGGCACCATTCACCGTGGATCTAAGAGGATTCGGGGTAAATAATGGCTGTCATTTGACACCAGTCTTATAAACATTGTTGGTGCCGCTTTTAATTGCCTTCATTATAGGTTAAAATTAAAGCAATATCCACAGAAGTAGAAAATTTTTCACGAAATTTGATAATATAGTACAATTAGTAAAGGGTAGTAAGGTCGCCTAATTCCGTGGTAGGTCACCATTCACCGTGGTAGTAGGGACCCATTCACCGTGTATGAGAAATTTTATTCTACTTTGTTTAGAAATGATCAAAACAACCCAGCCAAGGGAATTTTCTTCTTTTAAATTCATTTCAAGTAATAACTTGCAAGATTTTATTAGAAAAACGAATGTTAAAATTTTCGATTTTTTCTAGATATATGGGACAATATGGGGCACGGTGAATGGAGACCATTGGTTTTTAGGGTACCCATTTACCGTGTCTTTTTGTTTCAATTAAAAAGTACGAGAAATCGTACTTCCTTGTTAAACTTACTTCGGTAATGCAAAATACATACCTGATATGTGAATTTAATTGCCTCTTGGTGGAATAAAAACGTTACTACATTTAGTTTATCGCTTAAATCACCTTAGCGCAGTTTTCGTTTTTTCACCATGAATGCAGTGAACGAGCAGAAACCCGCTTCATGTAAACACACTTTAGTGTCAAAATGATACTTTCAAATGTTTCTAATGAGCGTTTTGACATGGTAACAATACATTAGTGTTGTATTGGTGAAATTGAAGGGAAATTGTCATATCATTCAATCATAATATGGAAATAATGAAAAAATATTCGAAGGCACACGGTGAATGGAGCCCCCACGGTGAATGGCGCCTTGACGGTATTATTGCAGGAATTGCAGAGGTTTTCCTGGAATTTCTCCAGAGTTATAACTTCAGAAATTTCTCCATGAACCCTTTCCAAATTTCATAATCGGATTCCTGCAAGAGTTCATCAACATACTTTTTTGTGATTTCTCCGCGCATTCCTTCAGAACTCCTCCTCCACATTGATCTGCAACCTGACGTAGCAGGTGCCATAAATATTGCCTATAAATAGAAGACCACCAACGTTCACACACTGGAGATGTCCCGAGCAGCTATTTCATTATTTCCTTTTGTGAGTGTAGCTGCTCAGGCAATACTGGAGTAGCAACTGCGGGCGGTCAATCAACCTCAAACTCAAGCTCGAGCATTTCTTCAGAAGTTTCTCAAGAAAAGTAAGGCTTGAGTCAAGTTTGGGTCACACTTTGATCAACGCAACCCTAACGTACGGTACTCGCAGGACAACGCTGATAATTCGTCCGAACAAACCCACCCAATCCCAAGTCAGCCGGCGATGCGATGAATATTCATAGCTCATAAATGACGACGACGCGATGCGCTTCTTCGCTTTTTCGCAGGTCACTCCTGCTAAACTAATTGACTTACTACCCTCCCGGGTGCTAATTGGGAACTAGTTTCTATGAAATTGTCCTTATCAGTCGACGCGACGACGTAGGGCCACCTTGGAACTTGTTCAATTAC
Organism: Aedes albopictus; assembly: GCF_035046485.1. Taxonomy (NCBI): domain Eukaryota; kingdom Metazoa; phylum Arthropoda; class Insecta; order Diptera; family Culicidae; genus Aedes; species Aedes albopictus. The sequence continues at coordinate 432,640,471 of NC_085138.1, forward strand.
CTATATAGAGTGACGACGGTGCGTGTGCACTCCGTCGAGGTGAGCAGAACTTTTGATTGGAGCGTAACATTATAATCAAATCATTTATTTATTCCACACGGGCGTGCGGATGATGGCGTTTAGCAGCTTGGGCTCTATCTCCTGCGCGATCGATGAACGACCAGATGCCGCATGGTTGACTTGCCTTCAAGCATGGTGCTCTTGTAATAGAAGGGAAGACATTAGGTCCTAGGGCGGCATTAGCGATGATCCACACAGGGCAGCAGCAGCAGTGGGTATGATTAAGTTAATTCAAGCTTGAAGCGAAAAAATGGTGCTCTGATTTGCTGCGGCTCGGTGGATCCATAATTGCTGTTTGGACTGCGCTAATGGACTTCAGTTGGTCAACAGTGCGGAGGAAATTGTTGTCAATTATTACAACTGAGAAGTGACTGCTGGGTGTGGGTTTGCTCTCGCCCCGATGGCTGTTTGTTTTCTGCTTAGGCAATGATCCGTTAACGATATAGGTAATAGATGAGTGCGATTTGGGGAGGCAGATAGCCCAACGAGTAATGACACCAAATGGTTATCCGATTATCCGTACCAATAAAACGAAACGTTAATAATTGAATAATCGCTTTTCTGATTCAATGACATGTAAGTGCCTAAGAGACAGCCCGATTTAAACGTAAAAGTTATCCACTAGCATATTTCCCTCTTTATTTATCGTACGTAGGCTGCAAGATGTTAAATCCACAACCTGTAAGAAGTCTTCACAACAAAATATTTTGTCATCATTTGTGCATGCATTACCAAAGATCACATTCCAGTGATCAAAAGACTTTTTCCTCAAACGACGGTATATCTAAGATGGCAGCCCCGATAACTTATTGTTCACAAAACCCAAAAAAAAAAAAACTTACGAAAACCAAAAATGAAGGAGGATGAACTAATTGAACGGAAACGATGACTTTTCGTGCGAAACAGCGGATAAGAATTAGAACTTGGAAGGACGCGTGCGGTATGAAGCGTGGGACCCTAGCTCCAAAGTCCGTTGGCTGAGAGAACGAAGGTTGGCAAACTGATAAACTAAGGACATGTTTCAAAAGATTAATCATGAGTCTGATTCCCGGGTTTCTTCAAACAATCCTTCAGGGATTCTTTGAGAAATTCTTTCATTGATTGCTACAGAAGTTCCTTCATGTATTTCATCAAACATATCTGAAGGAATTCCTCTAGAAATATCACCAGAATTTCCTCCAAAGTATTTCTTTGGGCTTTCTCCAGGATTTCTTCTAGAAGTGGCACAGGAAATTCATCTAGGATTTCCTTAGGAATTCCTCCAAAGATTTCTATCAAATGTGTAGTTTTAACAGAATTTTCTTCACAGAGATTCTAAGATTCTTTCTTGTTTGAATTTCTACAGAAGTTTCTTCAGGTCGTTTATTTGGACAGCAATTGTTCTTAAAGTTGCTTCTGTGAAGCGGACCTGGTGTGATGGTTAAAGCACATGACTATCACGCCGAGGACCTGTGATCGAATCCCACTCCCGACAAACTCACAAAAATGTTAGTTCTTCCTTCGGAAGGGAAGTAAAGCGTGAGTCCCGAGATGAACTAGCCTAAGGCTGAAAATCTCGTTAATCCGGATAAAAAAAAGTTGCTTCAGAGGTTTTTCCACAATTTCACCCATGTGTTTCTCAAGGGGTTGCCTGGGACTTATTCAGTTTTTTCTTCAGCAATTCTATTTAAAAAATTTTCCGGAGATGATTCAGCAATTTCTCAAAAGATTTAAGACATTTCCTACAGAATATTTTTTTTTCAAGAAATCTTTGTAAAATTACCTGAGAAAACTGGACAACCTTCTGCAGGTAAACATAGAAGGATTTCTTGAAAAATGCCAAAAATAGAACCTGTTGTTGGTTTACACATTTGAAGGCGCGAAACTCGAAAATAACTGAATAGGTAATTTAGATATACTTACATATACTGAGGAAGTGTTAGGCTCCATATTATAAGTGAGACTATTCTCACTAATATTAAAATATCTAAAAATCACATAGGGGCATCTGGGGTAATACGCACTGTCGAGGCAAAACGCACCCCCTTTGTTTTTCAGGGATTATCGGTTTTAGAGCTTTGAAACCTTATCAGTCTAATAGAACGTCTTAATAAATGAACATCTGGAAAATTTTACATATCTGCGTTACGTAATTAGTGAGAAAAATGAATAAAATTGAAAAGCACGATTCTGATGTAATTTTCCCGATCGTTTGTCGAAAGATTTGATGGTGAAAACCGACCAAACATCTAATGCTGTTGTGTTTATTCAGTTCATTGAGGGCAATGCTAAGCATAGGAAAAATAACTTAAACAGTAATCTACGTAAATTATATGTTTTAAACTACAGGCATACCTCGATAGTACGTACACCACCGCTTCGTTTAGTGTACGTACTATCGAAACGTACGTACTATCGAATCATAAATTTTTATTCCAAATTTTATTTTCAAATCAAAGAATGTTATTTCTAGAACGTCAGGATTGCCAAAAAATTACATGTGGCCTAAGGGTCCGTTTATTAATTACGTAATTTTGCTTGTTTAGGATCCTATATTTATTGAAATTGTGCTCTGGGAATGCTTCGTAGAGACATCTCGTCTCTGGGAACTTATATTAATTTTATTTGAATTATCTTTTAGAACCATCCAAACTGATCTAGATATAATTAAATCGATCTAGATCAGTTATATCTTGTTATAGAAACATTCTAGAATTATTTTCTCCTGCAATATTTATTGCCGTCGTATTTTCAAAATCATCTGAACATTGCTCCTTCTAGGACACCTCCAAGAGTTTAAATTTTTCACGAGAAGGGATTCCTAGAGGTATCCCGGAATTCTTGGAGGAATTCAAGGAAAAATATTTGATGAATCTTAGAAAGAATTCCTGTAGGAATCTCGGAATGAATTTCTGGAGGAATTTGGAATGAATTCATGGAGAAATCTCGGAACCAACACTTAGAGGAATTTCGAAACTGAAAGAAACTTGAAACTTGAAGAAATCCCTAAAGCAAACGAGAAAGCGAAATGTCTTTCCCCGAATCCCACAATTCGGGTTCACCCAAAAACAATTGAATTGGTACAGTCTACAGGACAATGCAAGCCGCGGTTGCTAGAGATTTTTTTTCTAAATTTTTGAGGTTGTGTGACCTTTTTGTTTACGTTCGGACTTCAAGAGATTTCTTCCAGAATTTCTCAAGAAGTCCCCGGAATCCTCCAGGAATTTCATCCGAGATTCTCCGAATAGTTTCTTTTGAGATGTCTCTGGATTTTTTTTTTTGGCTCCCAGATGGTATTCCTGTAAATTCTAGCAACTTCACTCACAATTTCTCTAGGAGTTTTTTCGGAAATTGTATCAGAAATTCTTACCGAGATTCCTTCAAAAACTCCTTGCAACAATCCGTAAGGATTTATTCCTGGAATTTCAAACGAGATTCTTCCCGGAGTATCTTCTGGGAATTTTTCAGGAATTCCTTCTAAAACCCTTCCAGAAATCCTACAAGATCCCTGACAAGAACTTCATTCAGTATTCCTCTAAAAGCTTCTCCGGGATCCCTCCCGGGCCCAAGGGCCCATATAGCCGAGGCGGTAAACGCACGGGTATTCAGCATGACCATGCTGAGGGTGACGGGTTCGATTCCCGGTCGGTCCAGGATCTTTTTGTAAAGGAAATTTCCTTGACTTCCTTGGGCATAGAGTATCTTCGTGCCTGCCACACGATAGATATACACATGCAAAATGGTCATTGGCAGAGGAAGCTCTCAGTTAAAAACTGTGGAAGTGCTCATAGAACACTAAGCTGAGAAGCAGGCTTTGTCCCAGTGAGGACGTTACGCCAAGAAGAGAGAGGAGGAGGGATCCCTCCAGGAACTTCTTCCGATTTTTGTTTCGAGAGCCACATCTGATTCAAGTATTCCTTCTGGGGTTCCTACGACAATTTTACCAGGTAAACTTTCTGGGATTTTTCCAGGATTCTTTGGGAAATTCCTTCCGGGATTCCTCCGGGAATTTCTTCTGGGTGACTATCAGGAATTACTTTTCAAGAACTTCTTCCGGGAATTCTTTCAGAAACTGATTCCGGGATTTCTTCGAGAACTTTTTCCAGGAATCATCTAGGGACTCTTTTTTGGCTTCTACCAAGAGCTCCGTCACGAATTCTTGCAAACGTTTCTGGAATTCTTTCAGATGTTTGTAATGGAATTCATTTTGAATTCACTCATATTTTTGAGATTAGTGCAACGTAAGAACTATATCACAATCACACGACACGACGCGGAACAGTGCATGACACTTTGTGTTCATACAAATAACGAAAAAAGGGTTTAAATTTCCCTCTTTTAACGACTGGTTTCGGGTTTGTTCTCACCCATCATCAGGTTGGACATCGTCGGGGTCTCCAGTTAGCCTAGTGGTTAAGGCTATGGATCGCCAATCCGGAGACGGCGCGTTCGATTCCCGTTCCAGTCGGGAAAATTTGCTCGACTCCCTGGGCATAGTGTATCATTGTGCTTGCCTCACAATATACAAATTCATGCAATGGCAAGCAAAGAAAGCCCTTCAATTAATAACTGTGGAAGTGCTCAAAGAACACTAAGTTGAAGCGAGGCAGGCCAAGTCCCAGTGGGGACGAGCCATAACGAAGAAGAAGAAGAATCGTCCTGATGATGGGTGACAACAAACCCGAAACCGGTCGTTTGAAAAGGTAAATTTATATCCTGTTTTCGTTATTTGTAAGAACAAAAAGTGTCATGTACTGTTCCGCGTCGTGTCGTGTGATTGTCATTTTGAATTATTTGGAGTACACGCAGAAAAATGGCGCTTGTTTAAAACAATAAAACACATGGTTGATTTTCAAACTGAGGAATTACTTATTCCAAAGTTATATTTAATTGTTTTCATTTAGAGTTTATCGATAAAAATAACCGATTACCATCATTTCAAATAATGTAAAAAATTTCATTTGTTTCAACAAAATAAAAACCATAAACATGGTCCGAAAGCACTCACACATCTATAAAATGCTTACCCCAACATCGCCACAACGAAGAAGGTGTAGCAAATCCATCACGCCAACTTCCAAGTGCAGCTTTGGCCGTGATAGATAACGCGCAGGTACTCACGACAGCATCCACAAAAAGTTGATCGGTTTCACCTTTTTTGTCTTTTTTTGGTCGTTCTCCTCCCCATTCGCTTACCGACGCTCTAAAAATAGATTTCCGAACTGCCGCAGCTGCTGCCGTCACCAACACAATCACATTCCGGGTTTGTTTGTGGCAAAAGTGCAGTCGTTTGAATCAATCCATTATTTCATGTTGAAAATACCATATCTCTGTTTGTTTTAACAAACTGTCAACAATTTCGACAAATGAAAATATTTGTATTATCCAACAATAGAAACGTTCAGTTTAAACTAGAAATCAGTTTGTCGCTATAGCAAACTGAAAAATCGGTTGATTTGAACTAGAATTTAATTGTGTTTACAATTTATTTTTCTGCGTGTATATTTCCTCATGTAGTTTCTGTAAGATTTTCTTGAATAAACACAGGAAAAAGCAACTGAGTTATAGCTTCCTCCTAGAGGAATTCTAAAATAAGTTTTTGGAGAAACCACAGAAGGAGTACCTGGAAGATTTTCAGAATAAAATACTAAGGTAATCCTAGAAAAGGTAATGCTGAAGGAATCTCGAAATTAATTTCTACAGAAATCCAGGAATCTCTGGAAGAATCGCGGGGAACTTCCTGTAACAATCCTGTCAAGAGCTGCTGACGGAACCCCAGGCGGAACCACTTAAGAAATCTCAGAAAAAAAAACTTCTGAAGGAATCCTAAATAAACTTCCGGAAGAATTTCATTAAGAGCTTATGGAATCCCAGAAGAACGCTCCGGAACAAATTTGTGGACAAACCACGAGGGGAGTCCTGGATGGAATTCTTGTGGAATTCCAGAAGGAACTCCATGAGGTGAGCCACCAAGCCACCATCAAGTTATAAAACAGCACACGCACGCATACCCCCCATTTTGAATTAAATCCAACCACTCATGATAAGCTGGCGATTTTTTTTAATGTAAGAGCTGACGATTTTTTTAACTCCGAATCGTAAAAAACAAAGCCATGAAACGTGAAAAACTAAGAACATTTTCCTTAGCAACCGTGGCTTGCAGTGCCCTAAGGCACTCAAAGGTTTTTAAATTTCCGAACTCATGGAAAACTGTCAAATATTTTATACTAGCAGACCCGGCAAACTTTGTCTTGCCCACTTGTGATGGTTTGACAACTGTTAAGGTCATTGCAGCACCGCCCTCAAGATTGGTTTTATTTCGATCATGTTGATTTCCTTCCCAGCTCATAAAAAATCAGTAACTTGACTATTTTCATACTTTTCTAAATGATTTTGGTAACTTTTTGTACATATAAACACAGCCAACACGAATACGAATCGAACCGTGCAAGAATCATGTTGATCGATCCACCCGTTCTTGAGTTTTGTTGCCTCAAAGGAACTTCAAACTCATTTTTATATATATAGATGTATCGCAAATAAAAACGTTAATTGTTGGAAAACAAAACAAAAAATAACAAGTGAGTGAACTGAAATCAATGGTTTGGATAAGTAACTTGATGTATTTGATTCATGTTTTGGAGAGTAATCTTCATCGAGACATTTAGAAATAGAATCATCATGTGCCTTTTTACTTCATTACAACGTTCTATTGGTAAAGAAAGCGTTTAGTTAATAGCTGTGCAAGTGCTTATAGACCACTAAGCTGAGAAGCAGTCCTCCCCAGTTGGGATGTAACGCCAGAATGATGATGCCGGATATTATGACTGGCAGAAAATATCTCTGCCGAAGAATACTGCAATCATTACATCAAACGTATTCGTTCATGTCTTTCATTTCGCTACATTTTAAAACTGCTTATAGGTTCCCAAACTTTTTAGGTGCGCAACCTTCTTTTGCCAGTTGACGTGCTTTCGGCGACCCACCATAGAAATTCCCTCATTTGTGGTTTGTTACAGTAAATTATTCAAAGGACCCTCGCGACTCCCTGGACGAAGGCCGGCGACCCCCCCTGGGGGGTCGTGACCCACAGTTTGGGAAACCATGTACTGAAAATCCATGTCAAAGGAGTCTGCATAACACAATTTCATAGTACCGGAGTCTCGGCTATACGTCTACTAATGTGTCGAGCTCATTTTTGTAGATTAAAAATTAACAAAATTTGGGTGTACGTACTATCGAGGCAAAATGTACGTACTATCGAGGGTACGTACTATCGAGGGTACGCACTAACGAGGGTACGTACTATCGAGGTACGCCTGTATTTTATTTTTTGCTATTGATTGGGGCAATATGCACTCCATTAGTTGGGGCATAACGCACCTATAGAAAACAAGCTGTAATAATATCTATGAGTGCTCTGTAAGTAATCGCAAACAAAATTGAGCTATTGTTTGTATTAAAACCTTATAAAACATGCATTTTGTCTAAGAAGTAAAAAGATTTCTAAACTCGACGGTGCATCTTGCCTCAATGTTGTGGTGCGTCTTGCCCCTTTGTTTGAGTGCATCCTGCCCCATTGTTGTAGTGCATATTACCCCGAGCAAGGGTGCATACTGCCCTGTATAAACATACGAAGCCGTAATGTTAGTCTTTACAAAAAACGTTATTTTCAAGAGGTGAACTGTATTAAAGCTGAAATTTTGTTTGGTTTCTCTTAGAATGAAAGTATATGCAACACAGTTAAAATAAAAGTGTAAATTTAAGTGTATTTTGATGCACATAATTGGAGCATCAAAATAAACTCAAAATTCCATCGCGTTTTAAATTTACACGAGTGAATATGCGAGACAAATCGTGTAAATTTAAACGCCGTTGAATTTTACATGAAGCACAGCACGCGGCTCTCGTGGTATGTTCCTTTTCCCGTTCGTTCCCACCGATCCCGCTTCCCCGGCTGGTAGAAGATAACATGGTTTAATAAACATTGGTAAATCATGTCAATATTGGGTTGAAATCTATGTTTTATTACGCTTGTTTCCGTATTTAATGCAATACATGAATATTCAATTCGCTGAAGCAGCTGAGGTTCCAGTAATGGTTGAATCTCGTCGTCCGTCTCAATGGTGAGCGTCGCGGGCTGATTGCAACGAGCAATGACCAGGAGTTTTATTGTGATATGCGCACATCTGAAAATATGCAATTTTAGGATGAAAAATCACTTTCACTCAGCAACAAATGCATTGCCTGTACTTACCTCGTACTTCAGATGGATTTCGAGCAAACGTACTCGCGTTTTCTTCAGAGCAATGGTCAAAATCAGAAAAACCTAAGCAGCGAAGCAATTTCGTATCGGCCATACTACTTTTCAAAACGTATCGCACAGATAAAAATAATGAGATTTACACGTCATGTAAACTTAATTTTAGTCATGTAAACTTAGTGTTTTGATGGTTTACATGATATATCATGTAAATTTGTGTTAAATGTCATGTAAATACTTAGAGTCATGTTGAATTACATGATATATAACGGAAGTTTACATGACATTTTATGACTTTTACATGATATGTCATGTAAACTTCTGTGATATCCCACGCTCCAATCATGTGCATCATATGTCACAGAATTTTACACTCTTTTTTCGATCTGTGCGGGTTTGGAAGTTGTCAGCGTGATTTTACACGTCGATGGGAATTTAAAGATTTAATGACAGAAAAATCGATGTATTTCAATGCGCTTTTGAGAGATACGTTGAAAAACACACGATGATGTAATATCGTATGTATAAATGTGTAAAAATGTATCGTTTTTAATGTTCTTATTATGTGCATTGATTTTAACTTAATATTCCATCATATTGCTTTTTCAAGTAATGTAAATTCACTTTTTTCATACTTTATACGCAGTTTAAATTTAAATATTTTTTGCTGTGCAGTTTCATTGTAGGCACCCACTAAAGCGATAAATTTTCTCTTCTACTATGTGGAACACTTGTTCTGGCACCGTCGTTGGAACTGATAAAAAGCTGTCTCAATTCCCAGCGGCGGCGGTCACAAATTTCCACCCGCGGCCATGGCTGTGATAATTGTTTCGTAGCTCTTTTGTTCCTGCTCAACAGCCCAGTCTATTCAACAGCCATATCCCAAGTGAACCAACGAACCAGCCATCCAGCCATCCAACCGACCGCCATTGCAGACATCATAAATCTTGTCCGTAATCGATAATCGCGTCGAGGTTTCCCCCAGGAGGAAAGAAGCCCTCGGGCAGGCAGGACGCTACCCGTTCCCTGTTTACCTCTTTTGCGCCAAATCCTCGAGGCACCTCCTGTCGCGTTCAAGCTACGCTATGTGGCACTAGTGAATTGACTTTTGTTTGCTGTTCTCCAATTTGCCTCCAGTCATGTTCGCGTATCAAGTCGTCGCTCGCCACTGTCTCTGTGCCTGTAAGGAGTAAGGCTGTAGGGGTAAATTGGGCCAGATAAGGTTCTTCCATTTTATCAATATCCTTATTTAATGTTCTAGAAAAACTTTCAAAGCTTTTAAGGGCGAAGTCAGAAGAAGAACTGGAAATAATTTATTACAATAAACAGCATCAACTTCATCCTCGAAGTGTTCAACGAGCCTTATTCTCCCCCACGTATCCCATTCAGGCGCACATTCTAACAGGATCAAGTTGCGCTTCTTGAGACTCAGCGACCCAAGACAACGACCGCGATGCGAGGCGATGCAGCCAGAGCAGAAGAGATGGCAGAAACTACGGCAGCCGCGATAACATCTCTCGCCATCGCCAAGAAGCGCACAGCCGCGCAGCCGATATAAATCATAAAATCATATTTCACTCTTAACAAATAAGATAGTCAAGAAGGTCGCGTGAATTATTAGAATTTCGCGGCGGGTGGCACTCTGGCACCGTGTGAGAGCGATTGGGCCCGCGGAGCAACGAGATGCAAAGCACCTTCTTTTCTCTGTTTGGGCTCGGGTTGTCTTTGGCTCAGGGCCTTCGTCGCATCGTGTGGGTAACTCCGGCGGACGGCAGCCCGCAGCCGGGAACCTCGCGGGAAACATGATCGTCGATTGGAGGATTCCTTTTATTTTGCCTTCTTTTTTATGGGATGGCTTCTTGCGGAGGCAAACTTGTTCCAATTCGCACTCGCGCACTCGGCAATGAGTAATGAATTATGCCCTGTTCGGTTCAAAGGCAGGCAGATATATGAGAGTGAAGGCAAAGTCAATCTACGGGTATCGATGACCTCTCGATTGGAAAGAAGTTACGGTTGCGAGATACAAGTTTTCGTAAAACTGTATTGGATAAAAGTATGTCATTTTGATGCCGTAAACGTCTTTTACTCTTAAGCAAAGTTGCATGATATATATTTTAAATCCATAGTTATGAATTGAAATGAAAATCAAAAACTAAAAAACTTTCCGAGAAACAGGCAAAATAATACCCTATATTTTTCCCTAAAAACTGTCCAAGGGAAATTTCTGAAGGTTCTCCTGAAGGAGCAATTTTTCAATGAACTCCTGCAGTGAATCCCGTAATATCTTTTGCAGGAATAACCGAAGAGACTTATGAAAGATCTTGGATTTGAGGCTATACAGTCTTTAAATCCTCGAATATACTCATCAACCGATCCGACAAAAGATTCTTCTGAAATATTTTTGAATAATTTCTTGGAAGAGTTTTCGAAACAATTGCTCTTTGGAACATTAAAAGACTACACAGGAGCACATTCCAAAAATTTTTGCAAACAAGTTTGGCCAAGTCAGTTGCGACAGAAGGTTTTTCACTGACGGGTCAAAAACAAATGATTCCACTGGATTTGGTGTATTTAATGAGCTTCATAGCGCCGCCCATAAACTTCAAAGTCCTTGCTCAGTATACATCGCAGAATTGGCGGCTATACACTACGCATTAGAGCGAATCGCCTCTCTTCCCTCTGATCAATATTTCATTTTTACGGATAGTCTCAGCTCAATAGAGGCTATTCGTTCAATGAGGCCGGTAAAGCACTCTCCGTATTTCCTCAGTGAAATACGATCTACCCTGAGTGCTTTATCGAATCAAGCATATAATATCACCTTGGTTTGGGTCCCTTCGCATTGCTCGATCCCGGGCAATGAGAAAGCGGACTCACTCGCCAAGGTGGGCGCTATGGAAGGCGATATTTATGACCGTCATATCGCTTTCAATGAATTTTTTTCGATTGCTCGTCAGCATGCCTTGGTCAGTTGGCAACAAAAATGGGATTCAGGAGAGTTGGGCAGGTGGTTACACTCAATTCTCCCACAGGTATCGAAGACGGCGTGGTTCAAGGGGTTGGATATGGGTCGAGATTTTATCAAGATAATGTGTCGACTTATGTCCAATCACTACTCTCTGGGCTCGCATTTCTATCGAATAGGGCTCACAGATAGCAATCGTTGTAGCTGTGGTGCAGGCTATCAAGATATCAACCATGTTGTGTGGGAATGCCCCGAATACGGTATTGCCAGATCCGATTTATGTGCCTCCCTCAGGGCCCGAGGGAAACCAGAAAAGAAAGACATTAGGGATGTGTTGGGTACGCTTGATCTTGACTACATGAAGCTTGTATACGACTTTTTGAAACAAGCTGAAGTCTCCGTTTGATACCCCCGTCTTGTTGTTCCACTTGTCCACCTCGTGTCCCTTCGAAAATCGTTTGTTTGTATCGTTACAGGTTGTTTGTCCACTTTACGTTTGACTAGCAGCAACTACGCTACGCCACGCTGCTGAAAGTCAACGAATGCCCCTATTACCCCATCCCTTCCTTAAACATTATTGTTCCCCCTAACCTCGACCAAACCGCGAGTTTTACGGTTCCCCAAAGCTAACCTAGTTAATAAGTCACACATATGAAATTGTAAAATAGACCAAAATGAATTCGGCTCCGTAATGCCTGATGTCGCATGAGCCTTAAATAAACGATTAAGTAAAAAAAAAATAAAAGACTACACAAAGGAACTCCAAGAATAAATAACGAAGGACTAATAAACTTCTGGAGAATCAGCCAAATTACTGTCTAAGCGAATTTCCAAAGTAATTTTTGGAGAAATTTTCGAATAAAATGCTTGAGAAACAACCGAATGTGCTTCTTCTGGAGAAACTGCCGAAAAATCTAAAAAAGAAACAAAATTTGATACAAATTTCTGGAGAAAAAGCCGCAATAACTTCTGAAAGAATTCCATATGATAATCCCGAAGGAATTTCCAGAAGAACACCAGAACAAAAACTGATGGAGTGATACCCAGATACAAAAAAAAAAAAATCGATAAAACTTCAAGGAATTCTTACAGGAACTCCTGGAGTAACTACCGAAGCAAGCCCTGAAGAATTTTCCAAATAAATTGTTAAACGGGTTTTCAGAGCAACTTTTGAAGAAATTCAAATATTCCATGAGTTTTTTGCCTTTCTCGTACACTAAGTGTACTGAAAAGGCTATATGTTCACTCCAAAGATGACTTTTGGATAGGAAGCCCGGAGGGTCAAGTCACATATACCAATCAACTCAGCTCGACGAGTTGAAGTGATGTCTGTGTGTGTATGTGTGTGTGTGTGTGTGTGCGTATGTGTGTATGTGTGTGTACAAAATAAACTCACATCACTTTTAGACAGTGAACCTCAACCGATTTTAACGACCGGACGCGGAATCTGGTCCCATTGTTTCTTATTGAAAGTGGTTCGAATCGGTCCAGCGGTTCCCGAGTTATGGCCATTTAGGAGTTCCGGATCGGTACCCCAGGAAGGGGCCAGATATGAAAACGCTACAAACCCATCCATGTGACACATCAAACAACGGCATTTTCGCTAACTTTTTTTTTTATTTTCTTTTTAGATGACCCACCACTCACCCCCACACCAAAAAGCTCTCTTTTTTTAAAACTTTATTTAAAAGGCCAATACGCCCGAAAGCTTAACGTGGCCGAAATACTATTTACATTTTTCGTTAGGCGAAATGGTATCACAGCCCTGTGATCCCTGTATAGCACACAACTTTTTTTCTCCTTCCCGCGCTTTGTTGACAGCCGTCGCTTGCTACTGCCCTCGTAGGTCTCGTACGGAGAAATTGAACTGCTCCCGTCATCGGCGTCATCATCTTCGCTCGTGGTCTGTTGTTCCTCTTGGTCTGGTATGGAAGTTGTGTTGGTTGCGCGTTCAGCTTCGGCAAGCGCCTGCTTCTTGCCACTATTGTGATGAACGTATCACTCGCATCAGGGGATGACTGAAGCGACTGGGTACTGCTCATCGGTGGGAAAAAAAAGCTCTCTTTGTGAGCCCCCTGGTAGTGGACTTTTAACGAAATAAAAAAAAAAAAAAAACTATATGAACATTACTACTTAAACTTATTGGTGTGTGCAGGAAAATGATGGAAACACTTAACAAAAATAAATTAAACAAGGGTATCCCAGTGGAAATTTTTTCCTTTCAAGGGATCCCAGAGATATAACTTATATACTAAACTAACTGGCAGTTGATACGATTTTATACTAAGAATGAATTAATTTTGAATCGATAAAACTGTTTCAAACTAGTTTTGAAAAGTATTCTATTATTTATCAGTTTCAAATGCTCAGGAAGTACGTTGTAGGTCGAAGGACCATAGAAGGATATTCGCATTTGACCGAGATTGCTGAAAGCTCTAGATCTTACTAAGTTATTGGCATGTCTTGTGTAGTGACCATGAATTCTCGTACGCAGATTTAAGTTGTGGTGCATATTGGGGTTTTTAATCACGTCGTATATGAATAAACAAGACTGAAGTTCACACAAGCCTCGTACAGGTAGTACTCCATGCGTTAATGTGCTATAAAGATCAAATGTTGAATATAACAGAGGCAATGAATAAATTATTTTGAGACACCTCTGCATTTCTGCAAAACTTGAAGTTTTGACTTTCTCGTACACTAAGTGTACTGGAAAAGCCATATGTTCACTCCAAAAATGACTTTTTGATAGAAGGCCCGGAGGGTCGAATCACATATACCAATCGACTCAGCTCGACGAATTGAGGTGATGTCTGTGTGTGTGTATGTATGTATGTGTGTATGTATGTATGTGTGTGTGTATGTGTGTGTACAAATAAACTCACATCACTTTTTGGCAGTAAACCTCAACCGATTTTAATGACCGACGGTTCATTCGACGCGGAATCTGGTCCCATTGTTTCCTATTGAAAATGGTTCGGATCGGTCCAGCCGATCCGGAGTTATGGTCATTTAGGTGTTCCGGACCGGTACCCCTGGAAGGGGCCAGGCATGAAAATGCAACAAACCCATGCATGCGACCCATCAAATCATGGCATTTTCGATTATCTAATGAACGGTAAGCAGGAAAATATTCGCAGACCATATCTGAACCGGTAGTGTTCCGGAACCGGTTCTGGGTGTCCCGCCGGAAGTGGCCAAATATAAAAGTGGACTAAACCCATGCATGTGACATATCAAATCGCAGATTTTTCAATAACCTGATGAACGGTAAACAGGAAAATAGACTCAGAGCATATCTGGTTCGGTAGTATTCCGGAACCGGTTCCGGATATCCCGCCGGAAGTGACCAAATATAAATGTGAACCAAACCCATGCATGCGACATATCAAATCGCAGCTTTTTCTATAACCTGATGAAGGGTAAACATGAAAGTAGTCTCAAATCATATCTGAACCGGTAGCATACCGGAACCGGCTCCTGGTGTCCCGCCGGAAGTGGCCAAATATAAAAGTGAACCAAATCCATACATGCGACACATCAAATCGAAACCTTTTCGATAACCTTACTGTACGGTCAGCAAGAAAATAAGCTAAGCCCACATTTGAAACTACTGGCGGTGTTCCGGAATTGGTTCCAGTTTTCTCGCCGAAAGTGGCTGGATGTAAAAAAAAACAGTTCTCTAGTTACTAAACCAATTTTCGGGACACATCAAATGGCTTTTTAGGCATCCTGATGAACGGTTAACAAGAAAAAATATCTCAGATCATATTTGGGAAAACTATAGTAGTGTCCCGGAATCGGTTCCGAGTGTCCCTCCGGATGTGGTCAAATGTAGAAGGGAACCGAACCCCATAAGGTTTTTTTTCGATAACCTGAAGAACGGTTTTCAAGAAAATCGCCTCAGATTACGCTGGAGACCGCCGGTAGTGTTCCACAACCGGTTTCGGATGTCCCGCCGGAATTGGTCTAATGTAAAAATGAACCTTGTAAATGTTCCGGAACCGGTTTGGGGTGCCCACCGGAAGTGCATATGTATAAAAGTGAGCGGTACACCAAATTTTTTTTGTCAGTAACCTAATGCATGGGTAATAAGAAAATAAGCACAGTCCGCAGAAATTACTACCGGTAGTGTATTTAGTTCCGAGTAGCCTGATTACAGTTAGCATTTACATAAGCTCAAATATGCCGCTAGTGTTCCGGAATTATTTCCGGGGGTCTCGTCAACTGTGGCCAAATATAGAGTATACCAAACTCATGCATGGAACACATCAACTCGCGACATTTCGATAAGCTAATGAACGGTAATCAAGAAAATAGGCTCAGACTACATAAGAGGCTACCGGTGGTGTTGCAGAAGCAGCGTTGGGTGCTTCAGCGGAATTACGAAAGTGAACTAAATCAATGCAAGCGATATATATGTGTAAGAGAACCAAAAACCCAAAAAACTAAAGCGATTTCATCAAATCATACCATTTTAGATTCCTGAGATGTAAATATACAGTAGGATGGATCAACGTTGTATGGAAAAATTAAAACTTAAGCGCATCAACCCCCAACATTTTTTTTAAATCACTGTTTGCGTCTGATTACTGCACAAAATTTCGATGCTACTGAAGGGCGTGCTCTGTAATGTGGTTATTATTTGAATGGGATATAGCATTGACAATTCAAATTACTACATTACAAATTTTACATGAATCTTGAAAAAAAAAAGACAATCCCACCGTCTTCGACCTTGCGGCCTCTACAGACTGAACCATTGTAGCCAATGATAATAAAATATAGCCAAAATGTGCAGAAAAATATTTTGTCAAAGTGATCTGTGAAAAATGGTTAATCCTGGCTTGTTATTGTAATCTTGGTATGGATCAGCCTCCAGTGAAGGTTGTCAAGCAGTCAACTGAAAGGACTGATACATTTAGCTCTGTCTATGCGTTGAACATAACGTCGGAAGAAGTGCCCCAATTCGATGATGACCTTGATAAAATTCTTGATTTTCTAAATAAAGTATGTAAAGTAATAAAGTCCCAGATCGCTGTTATGAGAATTTCC
This sequence comes from Aedes albopictus, assembly GCF_035046485.1. Classification (NCBI taxonomy): domain Eukaryota; kingdom Metazoa; phylum Arthropoda; class Insecta; order Diptera; family Culicidae; genus Aedes; species Aedes albopictus. The sequence continues at coordinate 432,656,793 of NC_085138.1, forward strand.
TCCTTCTCGTCCATTACCAAAGCACAGATATTTGGGGCTGATCACTGACTCTAAGACAAGATTGATTGCGTCGACGGAAAGATCATGAGTACATATTCGACGAGAAAGGCACTATCACCACTAGGTGGATTAATATGGTTTTTTAAGCTTGGATTTGCTGGCATGGCCCCAGACGATCACAAGGTATTGTAGATAGGAATGAATGCAACCAAAATAAAAAATAAAACTAAAAATTACCGGTAATGACCGGTAAGCAAAAAAAATGGTCTCAGACCATATCTGAACCGGTAGTATCCCGGAACTGGTTCCGGGTGCCCCGCCGGACGTGGCCAATCAAAAAGGTGAACTAAACCCATGCATGCGACATATCAAACCGCGGATTTTTCGATAACCTGATGAACTGTAAGCGGGAAAATACTCTCAGAGCACATCGGAACCGGTAGTGATCCGGAACCGGTTCCAGATGTCCCGCCGGAGGTGGCCAAATATAAAAGTTACCCAAACCTTTGCATGCGACATATCAAATAGTGACTTTTTTGATACCTTGATGAACAGTAAGCAGGAAAATATTCTCAGAACATATCTGAACCGGTAATGATTTGGAACCGGTTCCGGGTGTTCTGCCGGAAATGGCCATACATAATAGTGAACTAAACTCATGCATGCGACACATCAAATCGCGTATTTCGAGGTATCTTGATTTAGCAAAAATAGTTTCCGGTCATATTTGGGAAAATCGGTAGTGTTCCGCAACTGATTACGGATGCCCTTCCGGAAGTGGTCAAATATGAAGGAGAACCAAACCCATATATGCGACACATAAAATGACTTTTTAGGAAACCTGATGAACGATTAACAAGAAAAAAAAAATCATAGATTATACTTTAGGAAACCAATAGTGTGCCGAAACCGGTTTCAGGTGCCTAGCCGGAAGTGGTCAAATGTAGAACGGAACTAAACGCATGCATGCAGTACATTGAATAACGGCGTCTTCGATATCGCGAAGAACGGTCAGCAAGAAGGCATTCAAGGCTACCGGTAGTATTCCGGAACCATTTTCGAGTGTCTCTCCGGAACTGGCGAAATGCACAAATGAACCACACCCATGCATGCGGTACATCAATTCGCGACTTTTCAGGAAAACTGATTAACAATTTGCATGAAACTCGTCTAAGACCACATCAATCGGTAAGTGGTAAAATGTGAGCCAAAAGTGGTAAAATGTGAAATTAAACCAAACCCATTTGTGTGGTACCATAAAGCCACACTCATTCTACAATGATTGCAGTCAAATTACCTGGGTAAACTTTTAATTCGATAAACTAACTAAGGAACCTGAGGAACGGTTAACTAGAAAATAGGCTCATACCACATTAGAGACTACCAGTGGGAATGCACAACCAGCGTTTGGTGCTTCGTCAGAACTACGAAAGTGAATAAAATCAATGCAACCGATAAAAATGTGTAACGAAACAAAATTTTGACAAATTAAACCCACATACAAAAAGACAACTCACTATCTACCTATCGTCCTTGTTTTCAACTGTCATTAAAATATAGCCTAAAATGTGCAGAAAAAACTTTGTCGAAGACCGCAAAGTGATCTGTGATTGTGTAAAAAGTTATATCTTAGCTTGTTAGTATCGTCTTGATATTGATCAGTCTCCTAGTGCTAGTGAAGGTACTCAAGCAGTCAACTGAGAAGTCTGATATTATTCAGCTCTGCTTATACGTTGAACATAACGGCGGACTATATGGCATCATAAGTTTTCAATTCAACGATGACTCTGATAAAATGTTTGCTTTTCTTAAAAAATATCAGGATTCAGGAACACTTTGACTTAGGTCGACGGAAAGATTGTGAGAACATATTCGCCGAGAAAGGCACTATCACCACTAGGTGGATTAATTTGGGTTTTTCAATTATGGAGGAATTTTCGAAGGAACTCCGAAGAAAAATCGCGAAGGAACTTCTGAAGGAAATGTTACAGGATGTACTAACAAAATTACAAATGAATTCTAGATGAGATTCCTTGAGGAACTGTGGGATGAGCTTCTGGAATAATCCCTGAAGCAATTCCTGGTGGAAATGCAAAAGGAACTCTTGAAGAGAAGGAACTGCTCAGAAGACAATTTTTGAGGAAACTGCAGGAATTCTCGAATTAACGCCTAAAGGTATTTCGAAAAGATTTCCCGGAGGAATTGTATTTTTTTCTAAATTTATAAATTTCGAAAACCTCTGGGAGGCGTTTCTGGAGGAATTATAATTGATAATTACCAATGAAACTTCTTAAAGAAAGTTTCGATAAAAATCATGAAAAAATATTCGAAGTATCTGTTTAAGGATTTTCCTAAGGTGCTTTTGAAAGAACTACCAGAAACACTCCTGAAGATATTTCTGAACTAACTCATGATAAAATTTTAGGAAATAATTAGGAATATCCATCCGTTGGAACTGTCGAAAAAGTTTCTGAATAAACTTCTGCAGTAAATCCCCAAAAAGCGCTTAAAATAATTCCCGATAAAAATTTTGTGAAATCATTTAGGAAACTTCTGTAGAATTTTCCAAATGAAGGCCATAAAAAAAAACAAATAATCTTCGCTTCGAGTTTCTTGGAGTGCTCCCAAATTAAACATTGCGTAGTTGGTCTCAAAACTTGATCCCAGGTAGAGATAGCGACAGGCCTAGTGGTGTTGGTGCTGGGGTAGTAGTGGTTTATGAGAATGTGTTTGACAGAGTTCAAGATGATCAATTCCTTAATTATCGTTTTTGCGGCTTTACCAACCGAGTGGAAGTTTTACTTAATTCCAAAAGCTAGACTTTACATATACTGGCGTGAGTGAGAAATTGACAAATTGGAGCGGAATTTGCGAAAAAGTTAATCGTCCTCTCGGTGACACTCGGTTAGCAGGAGTCGTGAGTTCGAAGCTCACCGAGTGGACGAGTAACTTTTTCGCCAATTCCACTCCAATTTGTTCATTTCTTACTCACGCCAGTATTTGTAAAGTCTTGCTTCCGGATGGATGACACTCGCTCAAACCCTCACTTCAAAAGTCGAACGCGGTTTATCAAAACAGAATCGACTTACGACAAAGCAACCAAGTTCGTTCTAGCCGGATTCGACTACATCCAGCAGCACTTCAGATCGACTCTTCTGCTTACACTGCTGTTACCGCAAAATTACCGCACTTGTTGTAATCTATATTACTGTTATATTGGTCCACAAATAAGCCCCCCGTAGAGATTAATCTATGAAAATATTCAACAATTCCTCCCGATATTTTTCCATAGAATTCTCCTGAGATCCTTACCAAGTTTTTTCTTGTAATTCCTCCAAAGGATTCTACTCAGGATTCCTCAGAGAATCTCTTCAAGTATTCTTCTAAGGATTTCTCCAGGAATTCCTGTCGACAATATTTCATGTATTTTTCCCGGGATCCCTTCCATAAATGCCACTCGCAATCACTTCGTTAATTTCTCACGGAATTTATTCAAACATGTCTCCTGGGTTTCCATAAGGGATTTCCCGTGGGGCTGCTCTACGATTCCTTCAAGAATTTTTGCAGCATTTTCTCTAGTGAACTTTCCAAGGATTTATACACGAATAACTCCAGGATTCTTCCTAAATTTTCTCCTTTAAGTATTTCACTCGGGTTTCCATCTGGGATTACTTCATTGATTTCTCTCAGGTTTTCTTTAAACATACCTCCCAAGATTTATTCAGAAATTCCCTGCGTTTCTTCATGGATTTCTTTTGGAATTCGTGCGAAATTCCCCTGAGATTCCTTCACCAGCGAAGTCATCATTCTCTTTTACCTGGTATCGGCCGTTTATCTTTACCGGCTTATCCAGAATTTTTCCTGGCTTTTCTCCAGGGCTTCCTTCCAGTAAGTCATGAATGTTTTCTTACAGGTTTCCTTTAAATATTCCTCCCGAGATTCTTTCAGGGTTTTCTCATGGATTCTTCCCTCTCTTGATTTCTTCTGAAATTCTTCCATGGAGTTTTCCCGGGATATTTTCTAAAGTTCTTCCGGGTTCTCCCAAGTTTTATTAATCGGTTTTATCAAAGATTCTCTCTTTTCAGTATTTCTTCCCGGATTCCTCCAGAAACTCCTTCATTGATTTCTTAGGGGTCGTCCATAAATGACGTAGGTTTTTGGGGGGAGGGGGCGTTTGTGATTTTGTGACGAAGTGTGACGATAGGGGGGTAGGGGTTTATGATATGCTACGTAGCTTTCTACTAAGCTCATTGAAAAAAAATATCATTATCCTGTGAATCAAAAAAATATGTATTGCATGATCTATTTTTTCTTCCATCACATTAAGGACAAGGTATTTGGGGTACATATCTCCAATTTTCTCGATCATAAATCTAAAGAACCTTCAAACTTATTTGGCTGAAAATATAACTTGATGTTTGCTTCCGCACAGTAAACATTGAGTTACATTTTCAGAAAGATCCGTTTGATGGTTCTCTAGATTTGAGCTCGAGAAAATTTGCGCTGTGTACTCCGAATTCCTTGTCCTTAATGTAAATAACAAATAAAGGACATAAATGCCGGCTTCCTTTTATAAGACATGCATCTATCGGACGCAACAACTGTTTCTGAGAAAATAATTTTGAAATTCTGCGTAAAGAATAATGAATAATGAATGAATAATGTGTATGAAATCAACTTCGCTCAAATGCTTCTCACGACCAATAGTTTGCTGCTTGCTCTAGGGCACTGAACGCCGCTAAGGTTGCAAAGGAAAATTTTTTGGCATTATGGCATTGTACTTGGAGTTCCTTATATAGTTTCTACAGGACTTCCTCGAAGAATTCCTCCAACAGTTTCGTAAGGAGCTCCTCTAGCAGCTTTGTAAGAAATTTCTCATGGTGTTCTTTATAGGTTTACTCTACAAGAGAAGGATAACATTTTCACAGGAATTCCTACTGGGAATCCCAGAAAAAGCTTCTGAAAACATCCCAAAAGGAATCCCAAAAGGAATCTCAAAAAGAATCCCTCACGAAACTTCCAGAAGAAACTTCTGGAGAAATCTTGAAAGGAAATCGTAGAGAAATTCCAAAAGAAATCCCGTAAGAAGTTAATGGAGCAATTCTAGATGGAACTCTTGGAGAAATATTGAATAAACTCCTGGAACAATCTCAGTAGGAGTTATTTGTAGAGTCTAAGAAGAAAGTCCCAGTACGATTTCTGAAGGAAACACGGAAGAAATTATCGAAGGAATCCCGGAAAGAATTTCTGATGGAATCCCAAAAATAACTTTTGGGGATTCCCGGAAGATATCCAGATAGAACTCCTGGTAAAATCTAAGAAAGAAAAGCCTGGAGGAATTCCAGAAGGAGTGAATGCGGATATGCCGGAAAAAGTTCCTGGAGGATTGTTGTTGAACAAGCTACGTCATTTATAGGGGGAGGGGGGTATCCAAATTTGTGACGGAATGCTACGAGGGGGAGGGGGTATTAAAAATCGTCCAAAAAAAGCTACGTCATTTATGGACGCCCTACGGGATTTCTTCCAGCATTCTTTGAGGTATTTATTTTAAGGTTAATTAAGGAATTCATCCTGGGTATTATAGACTGTTTCAGAAATTATAAATACACTAACGATAAACTGCCATTTCAATTTGAGCACAATATCCAAAAAAGTTTCTTCTAGCTCTTATAGTAAGTTTGCCAACGATGCAAATAATACCAATTTTGTTGATGTTTCTGGTAAAAGTTAAAAAATAGGGCTCTGTTAAGTAGATGATTAAAATTTGAAGTTGCACAAAGTGGTCAAAAAATGTAGCACAGAAGAAAAGAAAAAAATCTCACAGATGAAATATTCAATTTCCCAACACAATAAAAATTGCTGAATCGATAATAAGAGATCGATTGGTAAGAGTAATTTTTACTGGAATATTTGATCAAGAACCATCATTACGGGCCTTCTCAATACAATTTTTTTTGTTTCAAATTTCTCAACAACACCAGTAGCAGCAAACGTTAAGCAAACGAATGTTTTAATTACTGCCTAATGTATTCGTTTTTACGGTATGACAAGCATTACCATCTAAAGGATCGAATGAGCTGAAAAAATAAGTTTGTTTAGATTAAATGCGTTCAGGAAAGCTAAGAAACTGTGTAGTAGTTCTTATGTTCCGTAGAAAACCTTAAAAAATAAGAAACTTGTTCTCCGAAAAAATGTTGTGGAAATGCCTTTATCGATTTAAACCAAATTTTGGTCAAGGCATTCCGTTGACAACTTGTTGAAAAAGCAAATGTGATAAAAATTTAGATAACTTTGGTATTTAGTGATAAATAATGTTGAAATCATTAAAAAGCACCTTTGTGCAAATGCTAATTTGAAAAATTAAGTTATTTGTTAGAGAACTCGACTGCTCTTTAAAATATCAAGACAATTGGAAGGAAATTTAAAAATATGGAGTACAATTTGCTATACTCTGAAAGAAGTTGGTAAAAATCATTAAAACAGTTCATTTAATTTAATAAACAAAGTGTATTTATAATTTCTGAAACAGTGTATACCAAAGATTCCTTCAGATTTATTTTGGCATTTCTCGGTTTCCGTTAAAGATTTCTCTATCAGAGATTTCGCCCTGGATTTCTGCAGAGATTCCTCCTGGGATGTCTTCATTGATTTCTCACCAGACAACCGTAATTTACTTAGCGATTTTCCTAAAGATTCTTTCTGAGATTCATTCATTGAACCTTTCAAGATTCTATCGAAGGTACCTCCATGAATCCTTCGGAATTGGTATGAAAATTCCTTCGGTAATTAATTTAGATTTTTTTTCTGAAATTCGTTCAGAAAATCCTTTGATGATTTCTCCATTAACTCCGTTAAGCATTTCTCTGCATGCACTTTTCTAAATCGTTCGGTAATTCCATAGAAAACTCACCAAGCAATTTATTTTCAATTTCTACCAAAAATCCTTATTTGAGAATTCCTTCGAAAATTGTTTTGGTTATTTTTTTTTTTCAAAATTCCTTTGGAATATTTTTTTGGCGCTTTCATCTCTAGCATGGTCTTTGGAAAAATCCAGGACCAAGAAAAATAATAAAACCTCGTCACCCTGGGATTGGACTTTGTTATCTTTTTTGATAACAGGGCACAAATTATGTTATGTGCTGTATGTTGTTAAAAGGTGTTGTTTTTGTGTAACGTGGGGCATCGCGCATTTGTAAGGTTCCAATGTATTTATTTGTTACAAATTTCATACCAGTCCAGGTACGTGAGCAATTGAAATGAAGGACTATGCATAGCGCACAAGTCTCAAACAGCAAACACTGTTTATTGTACTGTAGTGACATGGTTTATAAAACGGCAGATAACTTTAGAAAAAAGAAAAAGACATCCCTATTTTTTTATATGTCATGTATAAATTTCTCAGCTTTCAATTGATGCGAAAATTTTGAAAATTGGTGGTTGCCATCATGGTGAAAAAAAGTTTTGGTATAAAAATCCAAGATGGCGGCCAAAATCAAAATGGCCGACCCAACTTTTTTTAATTGTAAATAGTAGCTCTATCTTTCCTCTTTTCAAAAACATGTCGTTTTGAGGTGGTTTCTGGAGAAACTTTCGAGTTATAACGGTTCAAATGAGCCACCATTTGACCAAAATCGAGGGGTCTGCAAAAAATATTGTGGCTGTTACTAACAGGGGGTCCATCAATTTGAGTAACTGCATTTTTCTTACTTTTTTGGGAGGACTTTCAGAAAATCGTCACCTTAAACGTTTTTGAAGACAAGGTGTAAATAGTGGGCCGGTCTCAGCGAGAATTACTCACATGCAAAATGATCATTGGCAGAGGAAGCTTTCAGTAAAAAATCGTGAAAGTGTTTATAGAACACTAAATTGAGAAGAAGGCTTTGTCCCAATTGCAATGTTATGCCAAGAAGAAGACTAGAAGAAACTGTACTTTTAAAACTTTCAAAATTCCTCAAAATGACTACCATGGCTCTACCTGTTCAGACGTCAATGGCTGCAACCCGTCAACCCATTTTCCCCGAAATTCAACCAAGCAGCAGCCCTCATCATCATCGACCGACCAACCGTGCAGTTAACAACTTGTTTACATGCTGCCCTGCCTCGGGATTGCGATAACAAAAGTTGATTGAGGACATCGACCGCCGCGTGACACATACACGAAAAAGCTGCAAAATTGCACAGAGAGGGGGGAAACATGCGAACCACTCTTCGGATATGAGTGACAGCACCGGGCAGCACAGCGACGTCTGCAACGATAATGGTCACAGAGGCCCATTGGGGACCTGCGATTCTCCCCCCAGTCCAGAGATGATGGGACGGGGACCGCAGTCAATTCGGTTGCTTCTGCCGACTGCATGCAGACAAAAAAGGGAAACCGAACCCTGTGTCGATCGGCGTCGTCATCGTCATCAAGCGGAGACGATATGCCGGGCGCTTTCTGTCACAAAGGAACCGTTTAAAAGATCACATAAAATATAAAAACTGATGTTTTAATTATGGCACGATGACATATATTTTGTACCCCCGCCGATTTGTGGAGCTCCGTAGCTGGGGGTCACGCTGTGGGTCTCGCGAGAGAGCCAGAGCTCTGAACTGCCTGATGCAATTTATAAATATTTGTCTCATTATTTTATTATCGAGTTTATGACAGGCGATCCTTGCGATCGGAAATGGCAGCCGGCAGCTGATGACGACCAACGACGGTGAAGCCGCAGCTACCATCAAGTAGGTGAATAAGATTGGATTTCTGGCGATCAAGAGGACACCCATTCAAGATATCGAACAGAGAATTTATGAATAAATGCGGCGGCCCTGGGTGCGAGTGTTTCGCGAAATGACGAATTTAAAGCGACTTTTATCGCCGATTGTGTGCCGGGACGCAGTTTTATACTGCAGTTTGACTGGTTGCGGCGGCATGAAGGAACAGCCATAACAAGCCACGATGATTGGCACACCTTGCCGGCGCTGCTGCGTCCGTTGCTGCGTGGACCGAAATCTTCTCGGGGCGTTTCGGTTGCAAACTGGAAGCAATCAAATGTGTGATTTCATGATGTCTTTATATGCATAACGGGAAGCATTGCATTGTGCGTGGGTCAGTACACGGGAATATATCTTGTTGTTCCACTAATAAGTGGTTTCTGGGAACATTGACAGTTTTTCATTTGGGTAGGCTCTCATAGCCATTTGAATACAATCTCGAAGTAATCACTGGTTGCGGTGAAAAGGTCCTTCGTCGAGGAGATGGATAACAGTGCTGCGGATATTCCAGAAGGTAGAAACGTAGAAGATCAAGGGAGCACCATCAAGAAAGCCTTCTTCGCCATCGGCGAGAACAAATTGGGTGAGCTACGCACGCACCCAAAGAAAGCATTGATCCCGAGATGATACTTGAATGTGATAGAGGAGCGAATTAACGCCAAAGCCGCAATAGAGCGAGCAAAATACGTGGAACCAAAGCCATAGTCCGTCAGCGGTATTCGGCTCTCGAGAAGGAAATCGGACGCTCCTGTAGACGAGTCAAACAGCATGCAGGAGAAGATTGACGCAACTATCCGACGCCAGTAAGCCGAATTCAAAACCGGACGATCCTGTGGGGACCATATTGTCGCGCTCCGTATCATCTTGAGGTTTGTTAAAATATTACGTAACGCTAATGGGGGAGGGAGGGGGTCTAGCGCTTAGCATTGGGCAATTTTGGCTGAGACATCGATTTTTGTGAATCGATTCGAATCGGACCAGCAGAATCGATTCACCGATTTTATCGAATGCCTTGAATCGATGTTTTCACATCGATTCGATATGATCAAATGTTGCAAAACCATAAAATGAACCATTAAAGTTGGAGTATTTATCTAAATAAATTTAATATCAAAAATTGAGATTGTTCATCGAACCGTCTCTGGAGGAAATCCAGGATGAATGCATGGAGTAAATACTAAATAGTTATTCCTGCAGAAACACTTGAAGAAATCCCTGGATGAACTCCTAGAGGATTCCCTAGAGAAAATCTGAGAAAAATCCCTGGAGAAGAAACACTTTGAGGAATTCCTGGAGGAATCCTTACAGAAATTTCTGGAGAAATTCCTGGAAGAACTTCTGGAGGACTTTTTGTAAAAATCACTGGAGGAATCCCTGAGGCAATTTCTGGAGGAACCTCAGGAGGAATGCCTGGAGGATCTTCTAGATAAATTTCTGGCGGAATTCTTGGAGGAATCTGAAGGAATCCTGGGCAAAATCCCAGGAAAAATTTCTAAAGAAATTCCTGGAGGAGTTCCCAGGGGAACTCCTGGAGGAAACTCTGGAAAAAATCCTACAGGAATTCCTGAACAAATTCCAGAAAGATTTTTTGAAGGAATCCATGGAGGATTTTCTGGAGAAATTCCTGGGGAAATTGCTGTAAGAATTTCTGAAGGAATTCCTGGAGGAATTCCAGAATCAATTCGTGGAGGAATTCTTGGAGGAATTCCTGAAGAAATACCTGGGGTAATCCCTGGAGAAATTTTTGATAGAATTCCCGGAAAAGTCTCTGGAGAAATGCTTAGATGAAATCCTGGAAGAATACCTGGAATAATTCCTGGATAAATTCTGGGAGGAGTTCCTGGAGGATTTCTAAAGAAATCTTTGAAGGGAATCCTAGAAGAATCTCAGAAGGAATTCATGCAGGAACCGCTGGAAAAATTCTTGGAATAATTCGTGGATAAACTCCGGGAGGAATTCCTGGGGAAATTTCTGAAGGGTTCCATGAGGATTTTATGGAGAAATTGCCGTAGGTATTGTGGAGGTTTTCCTTAAGGAATTCCTGGAAGCTTAGAGTAATCCCAAGAAGAATTCCTGAAAAAGTACCTTAAGGAACCCCTGGAGAAATTCCTGGAGACATGCCTGAAGGAATTCATGGAGGTATCTTTAGACAAATTCCTTGAGAAATCGCTAGAGGAATTCCTGGAAGAATCCCTGTTTAGGCCTCTCCACTTTTAAAAAATTTTCTTTGATTCTGAAGTCCACCCCATTTTTAATTGGCATCCTAAAAGAAGTAACTGGTTAAAATTTCAGCCAAATCCATTGAAATTAGGAGGTGCATCAAATCAATTTTGTATTTTTCGATTATTTTCGAACTTCATAGTGTAGTTATGATTTCGAAAAATCATAACTACACTAAAACTGGTCAAACATTAATTCTTTCAGCACAAATTAAATACACAAGATTCCTCCAGGAATTCCTCCTAAAAGTGCTCCAGTAGTTCTTCAAGGAAATCCTCCAGGGATTCACCATGCAATATATAGTATGGTGAAACTTTCTGAAGGAGTTTCTGAAGAATTACCAGAAGGATGAAGAAATCGCTGAAATTCCAGAGGAAATCCTGAAGGAATCCTAAAAAGAGTAAGCAGAGGATCTTTTGGAGCAATCCCGGAAGTAGTTACTACTTCCGGGATTGCTCCAAAAGATCCTCTGCTTACTCTTTTTAGGATTCCTTCAGGATTTCCTCTGGAATTTCAGCGATTTCTTCATCCTTCTGGTAATTCTTCAGAAACTCCTTCAGAAAGTTTCACCATACTATATATTGCATGGTGAATCCCTGGAGGATTTCCTTGAAGAACTACTGGAGCACTTTTAGGAGGAATTCCTGGAGGAATCTTGTGTGTTTAATTTGTGCTGAAAGAATTAATGTTTGACCAGTTTTAGTGTAGTTATGATTTTTCGAAATCATAACTACACTATGAAGTTCGAAAATAATCGAACTGTTCCTGAAGAAACCCCAGGAGGAAGCATAAAAGCAATCCCAAGAGGATTTTTTTCCTTGTTCCTGGAGCAATTCTTAGATTAATTCCTGGAGAAATTTCTGAAAGAATTACAAAATTCCCGGGTGAATGCCTGGAGAAATGTGTGAAGAAACCCAATGATAAATCCCGAAAGCAATCCCATGAAAAATTCTTTAGGGAATCTCACGAGAGCTTCTTAGTGAATTCCTGGAAGAATTGCTTTAGAAATCCCAAAATTAAAATTTGAAGAAATCCTTATCTGCAATAACTTTTGAACGAATTTTTGAAGGAATACTTGGATGGACTCCTAATGGATGTATTAAGAACTTCCTGGATTAATTTTTAAATAATCTCTAGTACAATTTTCTGAAAGAATTCTTGAAGATATTTCTGCAGAATACTTTCAATAATTCCAAATGGAATTCCCGAAGAAATGTCTGGTGGTATCCCTAGATGAATTCTTAAAAGAATCACTGAAGGAATTCAAGATGGAACCATTGCAGCAAGCTTAGAAAAAAATCGTGTAGGAATTGCTCATACTCATATAGCTTACGAAACTAGAAACAAATCTTAAACAGTCATGTGATGTTGATACCTAAAAACTGCAATGCCGATTTGCATATTTACATACACTCAAACCTCCATTTAAGTAATGAGTCGGGGATACATATCGGGCGCCCATGCCACTTAAAAATCATCTCAAGTCAGCCACCCCCTGGCCTCCCTCCAGAAGAAAACCCTAACTACGTCAATGATTTTACGACTCTAATTTAATATTTTTGAATCGCAAGAAAAATCGATTCGGTCGATTTTGTAGGGCTTCAAAATGGATTCAAAATATCAACTAATCGAAACAAAAACATCGATGTCGCGAACATCGATTTAAAATTGCCCAACACTAGCGCTGTGTTACGCTTCATACAAAATTTCAAAACTTCCCATACAAAATAAGTTACATGGGGAAGGGAGGGGTCTAAAATAACCAACTAACTAATTTGCGTTACGTAATATTTGAATGAATCCTTGGAGCAAATCAATGAATTTTAAGAGACTCTATATCTGGTATTCATTGATTACGAAAAAGGCTTCGACCGCCGCAATCACGACAATATATAGGAGCCTTCAGGCTCAAGGGTGTCCCTGAAAAAAGCATCGGCCTTATTGAAGCATAGTACAGGGCATTTTCATGCAGACTACTGCGCATCGGTGTCTTGTCCGATCTCATCCGGGTCGTTGCTGAAGTGAAGAAAGGTTGTATATTATCACCGCAACTGTTCCTCATCGCAATCGGTGAGATCCTGATACGTGAGATTGATCGTGAACCAAATCGTAGATTCCTGTGGCAACCCATTACTATAGAGCACCTAAATGACTTCGAACTGGCAGATGACGTTGCTCTCCTAGCTCTGATATGCAGAGCAAGCTCGACGATCTTGCCAATCACTCCTCAACGGCAGGTCTTACCATCAACGTCAACAAGACCGAATCGTTGGATGTAAACACGGTCAACCCTTCCATCTCTACGGTAGCTGGACAATCAGTGGAGAATGTTGAAAGCTTCAAATATCTTGATAGCCAAATGACGCGCCATCGGCGGATATTTTTGCACGGATCAAGAAGGCGATGGCTGCTTTTGTAAGTTTAAGAAATGTATGGAAAAAACACCAGATTAGTCGACGCACCAAAATCCGAATTTTTAACTCGAACGTGAAATCTGTGCTGCTATACGCCAGTGTGTACTAGTGGAGAATACTTAACGGCTGCAGGTCGTCATCAATAGATGCCTGCGGCAAGCCAGTTCACAAGGGGGGGGGGGTTGGTGAGCGGCGCACAGTGGGAAAAAACCGACCCAAAAAGGCACCTAATTATTGCGACTGATTGCGATCTTTGAAGGAATCGATTGGTGATAGTTTCATTCACCGGAATTGAGTGTAAACGTCCATTTTGCCCCATTTTCCCCTAAAAAACACTGTTTTTATGAATTAAATAATGGTTTCAACTGATTGCGGCTAACCAACCAATTTTTTATTGATGTAGAATTGACAGATGCATTCTATGGGGCATACCTCGATCTGTGTCTTTGACTGGAAGTGCCCATTTTGCCTCATTTTCCCCTAAAAATACTGTTTTTCTGGATTAAAAAATAGTTTCAACTGATTGCGGCTAGCCAACAATTTTTTCTTGATGTAGAATTGACAGGAGCATTCTATGGGACACACCTTGATTTGTGTCATTGACTGAAAGTGCCCATTTTGCCTCATTTTCCCCTAAAATACTATTTTTCTGAATTAAAAATTAGTTTCAACTGATTGCGGCTTACCTACCATTTTTTTCTTGATGAAGAATTGACAGGTACATTTCATGAGGCACACCTCGACCCGTGTCATTGACTGGAAGTGCTCATATTGCCCCATTTTCCCCTTTAAATACTGTTTTTCTGGATTAAAAAATAGTTTTAACTGATTGCGGCTAACCAATCATTTTCAATCCGATTTAGTATTAACCGGCGCATACTTTGGGACGCCCCTCGATCTGTGTCTTTGACTGGAAGTACCCATTTTGCCCCATTTTCCCCTAAAAATACTATTTTTCTGAATTAAAGAAATGTTTCAACTGATTGCGGCTAACCAATCGATTTTTACTTGATGTAGAATTAACCGGCGCATATTTTGGGGCACACCTCGTTCTATGTCTTTGAGTGGTGGTGCCTATTTTGCTCCATTTTCACCTAAACTACGGGTTTTCTGGATTTAAAAATAGTTTCAATTGATTGCAACCAACCAATATTTCCTGAAATAGAATCGACTTATGCATATTATGGGATACACCTCATGCTATGCGTTAGTCTGAAATTGCCCGTTTCACCCCATTTTCCCCTAAAATACTGGGCACTTCTAGTCAATGACTCAAAAACAGTTGTGCCTCATATCTTCTTCTTCTTTTTTATGGCTCGACGTCCTCACTGGGACTTGGCCTACCTGCCTCGCTTCAACTTAGTGTTCTTTGAGCACTTCCACAGTTATTAATTGAAGGGCTTTCTTTGCCTGCCATTGCATGAATTTGTATATTGTGAGGCAAGTACAATGATACACTATGCCCAGGGAGTCGAGAAAATTTTCTCGACTGGAACGGGAATCGAACCCGCCGTCTCCGGATATAAAGCATCGATTAATTTCACATTAGGAAAAAAATTGCTTGGTTAACCGCAATTAGTTGGAACTAATTAGGCGAAAATGGGGCGAAACGGACAATTTCAGGCAAACGCATAGCGCGACGTGTATCCCATAGTATGCATAGGTCGATTCTACATCAGGAAAAAAATATTGTTTAGCTGCAATCAATTGAAACTATTTTTAAATCCAGAAAATCCGTAGTTTAGGGGAAAATGGAGCAAAATGGGCACCACCACCCAAAGACACAGAACGAGGTGCACCTCAAAATACGCGCCGGTTAATTCTACATCAAGTAAAAATTTATTGATTAGCCGTAATCAGTTGATATCTTTGGGGGGTTTTTTGGCATTTCAGTCTAATTTGGTCAATTAAAAACAACTATATGTTTTCTTAACCCGACGTTTTGGTCCTTATTGGACCGAAACGTCGGGTTAAGAAAACATATAGTTGTTTTTAATTGACCAAATTAGACTGAAATGCCAAAAAACCCCCAAAGATATCATCCAACGTACAGTCGATCACCCAACCCAAGTAACACAGAGAACATCTTTGAAAAAAATGTTTGAGAAAGATGTTGTAGTGCAGTACTATAATCGTATTTCAATACATCTTGTGTTGAAATCGTGTTTTATTTATGTTTGGCAAAAACAAGTTTGTACACAGCCTAATCAACCTCATCACAAGTTAGAATGACGTAAATTTAACGTTGATAACACAAGATTTTGTATCAACATCTGATTCAATTAAAGATGATTTGTAAAACATTAGCAGCACATAGTTAAAACCTTTGCTCCCAAATGTGTTACCAAAACGTTATTTTCAAGTGTTCTTTACGTAATTTGTTTATCACTTCACAGTCTCTTCTTGAACGTCACTGTCTTGATCATTGAATATCTTTTACACAAAAAATACCCAGAAATTATACTATAATAGCATGCAACATTCACATTTGTTAGCTTTGCCATTTACTCAACAGGTAAACAGAGGTATTGAAATACTGTTTACAACGGTTGGCGACTGTGGAAACCACTCTAGGCGAAGACAAAAGCCACCACTTTTTACTTCACCACAATATCAGTTCTGCTATCTCCTGATAATCACTTCAGATACTTACTTGCGGCTCAATCTCACTGAAAAGCCACTAAATTAACCCCACGAAATATTAATAATCAATTTACTGATACTGACTTCGCAAATTGAACACTGAGTTTGTTATTGTTATACTAATGTTCAAAATAGGTATTCAAAACTAAAATCGCATCCATGTGTACTATATGCAAATGGTTGTTTAAAATACGTTGCAATGATGTTTTTTCAATGTATTTTTGAAGGTATTCGAGAAACATGTTATTTAGATGTCCATAAGATGTAATTTGAACGTATTTCTAATATTTTGAAATTTTCTTTATCAGGACAGATAAATTACAGTGCCCGTTAAAAAGTTTCACGCTGACACTTCAGCTGTTGATTTATCTACATTTTTTTCTTCCAATAATTATTTATCTGTGACAATTAAACATTGATTAAAATAATATAATTTCCTTATCAATAATTAATAAAAATTCTTCATTCTAAAAGTACATCATTAATACAACACTAGCTCTACCCGGCAAAGGTTGACGTGCCTACTGCGTTTTTTGACGTTTGAAATTTCTAGCCAATACCAAGTCCCCGGTCATACCACACATTTTGAACAATTTTCCAAAACTCTCATTTTTTCCATGTTTTTGCCTCATAAACCTTCCTTGGGTGAAAACTAACAAAACAAAACGAAGACGACCAAAATTGAACCTTCCGTTCGCAAGTTATGCGCGGTCCCACGTATGCCACTGCATTTTTATTATATAAATAGATAAATGAAAATAGCATTCCAAAACTTCCTGACGGTACTGTGTCAGGAAGCCACCATGTTGCATGCCTGAAAATTTGTTCCAAATTCTAAAGCAATCCAGAGAAATGGCAAAAATCTTTCTTCTTGTTTCCAACCCGATGGAAAGCGCATGCATTAATGAAGAGTGAATGTGTTTATTTCACCATAAATTTTGAATGGCATATGGAATTAGTTCATAGTAATCAAACATCCACATGGTAAATAACAAATCAAATAAGTGGCTTAATATTTATTTTGAGCAATGCCCAAATAGCACCATAATAGGTAACATATTTATTTACACAGCGTGAGCTTGGACAATTATGATATCTCTGCAAGTAAAAAGTAAGTATTTACGATGTTTGCAGAAAACATATTCAATACTAGTTTTATGTTAAAACTATGTATTGAAAAACATCTTTGGTAACATCGAAGATGTTTTATAAGCCGCCATTTTTTGCGCTTTTTCGGTGATATAAAAGTACGAAAATACGTTTCCTATATTTGGAACAAAACATTGTTGTTTGTATGGATCATGTATTATTTACATTATTATAACAAGTTGTGTTACTTGGGAAGAAACGTAATCAGTTGATATTTACAAATGTTTAATTAAAAAAAATAGTATTTTTAGGGGAAAATAAGGCAAAATGGGTACTTCCAGTCAATGACACAGATCAAGGTGTACCCCAAAGTATGTGCCGATTGATTCTACATAAGGTAAAAATTGGTTGGTTAGCCGCAATCAGTTAAAACTATTTTTTAATCCAGAAAAACAGTATTTTTAGGGGAAAATAAGGCAAAATGGGTACTTCCAGTCAATGACACAGATCAAGGTGTACCCCAAAGTATGCGCCGGTTAATTCTACATCAAGAAAAATGGTAGGTTGGCCGCAATCAGTTGAAACATTTTTTCATTCAGAAAAACAGTATTTTAGGGGAAAATGAGGCAAAATGGGCACTTTCAGTCAATGACACAAATCAAGGTGTGTCCCATAGAATGCTCCTGTTAATTCTACATCAATAAAAAATGGGTTGGTTAGCCGCAATCAGTTGAAACCAATATTTAATTCAGAAAAACAGTGTTTTTAGGGGAAAATGGGGCAAAATGGACGTTTACACTCAATTTCGATGAATGAAACTATCACCAATCGATTCCTTGACATTTTTCCATTCGGAAAAGATGGGCTTCAAAGATCGCAATCAGCCGCAATAATTGGGTGCCTTTTTGGGTCGGTTTTTCCCCACTGTGCGGCGGTTGGTTGTTAAAGCCCCCAATTACCAGCGCTTCATACACTAGGTGACCCATCGCTTTTTGCCGAAATTGGGAAAAACCCCTCCCTTGGCGCCACTTCAGTGCATGGGCCGGGCCTGCGGTATATAATTCGTGCATGGTGGCCTCACAATTGGATCTCCAACGTAGAGCTCCATCGTCGATGTCATCAATAGCCGATAGCGACAGAAATTCGGGAGCGGAAGTGAAGGTGGGTCGGCCACACTCTATGCAGGGGCGGAAACGAAATCTGCAAGCAAGCGTTAGACTGGACCCCAGCAGGACATCGCAGCTGAGGCAGACCCAGAGGCTCATGGCGGCGCAGCCTCAATAACAAAATCAAGTAAGTCGACAGAAATTTGAACTGGCCACAGGTCAAGGCGATGGCTGGCAATTTCCCAGGATGGAAATCTTTCAATTCGGCCCTCTGCACCACCGTGGGTGCCCAGGACTGAAAGTAAGTATTTAAAATCTTGTGACCGGGAGCTTTAGCTAATGACAAAAACAACAAAGTAGGTACTCCATATTTATTAAATAGTTTTTCTTACACTATCATACAAAGCATATCAGAGTACGTTTTCTAATCCACTTCCAATCTCTAGGTTCATAACCGAGTGGACAAAGTTAAATCACCTGTAATCTGTCAACATGCCTCCTTCAATTAGATCTCACCTGACGCCGGTACCAGCCAACAGGAAACCAACACTTAATTAAGTGTGACGTTTCTCGCTTGCCTGCCAGGAAATCCGCCCTGACCCTGTCTCCTAAGTAGCCGTATGGCTGCTACTGCCGCTGTCCATCCGTTTGCGCGACCTCAAAATCCAGTCCTCTAAGACAAAACCCCGTCATCAGTAATGAATGAAATTTTTCAAACTCTCAACAAGCGACGAACCCCCTTGGTTCGTCTTGCGCCTGTCTTCTGGTTCGCGCTTTTGTGCGCAAAATTAAATTAACGTATATCACTTTTCCCGTCTCGGTCTCGCAGTCCGCGCCAAATCCGGTCTCATTATGTTGGCTTCTGCGCTGCTTAAGCAGTCCTCAAAAGTGCAAAAATGAGATCGTCTCCAGGGGCTGCATCGAAAGACAAACCGCGCTGCCTGACAGACCAACAACGACGACGGACGGTGTGAAGAACATATTTTTCATTCACACTTCTGAATCCAACTTACACGTCGCGTCGGGTCGCCTTGGTCGCGTTTTTTTTCTGCTTCATCCGAAGAAAAATGTTTCTCGTGAATTAAAAGAATAGCTCTGGTTGAGGTATTTGCCCGGTGTTGCGGAGGCCTGGTGTGTTTTTGAACAACGAGTTCAACAGGCCAGAACAAAAGGGCCTTCGCCTCCTGCATTTGGTTGCATTTCGTCTCCGCGCTGCTGCTGAGACTGTCGTCCGTCGTCGTCGTTGTCATCGTCGTCGTGTGACCGAATGTTCCGAGGCCAAGGCGACAAACGGTCATCAGATATTTCCACGAGAGCGACAAAAATTTCACCTTCATGGTATGGTTTTCTTTGTATGTTGGCCCCCGTCGACATTGTCGTCTGAATGTGCAGGCTGCTGTTGCTGGGGATGCTTCCGAGAAGAAATCCCGCAGCAGAACAAGAGCAGAAATACCTTTGCCGAAAACAAAAATCTGAATGCAGCCCTTGCCTCGCACACTGGGACAGGATTTATATTTTTAGCAAGGTTTTGATGGCTTTACTATATTGTAATATCGATGTAAAGCCCGGTAGAGCGGATGTATCTTGGAAGCTATTCCTTCGTTCATGGGGCATTTGGTAGAAATAGTATTCTGTGAAACTGGCAGCACTGGTATGACGCAACAGCACACAGCTGATTGTTGTTTGGAGAGGTGAAGGCAGCACCATAAGGGATACCAAAATGTAAGACTATTTTATAACAGATTTAAGGAATATATGTAGTACAATAAATTGAATTTCAGCATTGGAGCTGCTGCAATGAAAGCTGCTTCCGATAATTGTGTATCCGTGAAAGTGGAAAGTTCACCCCCCAACAGAAACCATCATCAAACTTCCGTGAAATTCATCTGAAAACCATTCAAGCACACTAAAACCTCCAGAAACTCCCTGGAGCGCTTTGAAACGCATTGAAACCAGTATAATGCCTCCAAAATGCTTCTGAAACCCCCGTGGAGCTCACCTGAGGCTGTGAAGCCACCCAAAGTCCCTCTGAATAGCCCCTTGAAACGCCTCTAAAACCCCACTAAACCACCGTTAAGCTCATAGATACAATCAAGCCCGCAAAAACCCCTCTGAAATCTTCAGAAACATCCAGAGACGCCTCTGAAACCTCCGTGAAGTTTATTGAAGAGCCTGCCTCCGACTTCAACCGCCTTCCTGAAAATCCCATGAATCTCCAATTGCCCCCCCCCCCCTCTTTTTTATATTTCCCAACCTCTCGCCTTGCCTTAATTTCTTTCTAACTTTGATAAATGGATTTTAAGTAATGAGTCAATTTAGATAAAAAGTATATTTAGGCATTATGTTTTATTATCATTATTTCAATGAAGTTCCACTTAAATTTGTTTTCCAATTACCGTACCAAACTGGATGCACAGTCTTCATGAAATAACGGCAGAAATTTAACCTAAAACTTTAAAAAGCTGCATAAAATGACATCAAGGAGTCTTTCAACAATGTACAGTACCGTAGGCCGCCCCGGTACGATCTAGAGCGACTGAAGCAACCGGATGTCGCCACCGCATACGCGCAGAATCTCGAGGCAACGTTGCCGGACGAGGGTGCGCTCGATGTGGCCCCTCTAGAGGACTGCTGGAGTACAGTCAAAGCATTCATCAACAGTGCAGCCGAGAGCACCATCGGGTTCGTGGAACGAAATCGAGAGCACCTGAATAGCGAATAGAGTGTAGACACGTGGTATCAAGGCAGCAGAAGACGGGAACAAATCAATTGCCACGCTGAGGGAATTTAAGGATGCCATCCACTAGCTCAAAAACAACAAAGCGGCTGGTAAAAACGGTATCGCAGCAGAACTCATCAAGATGGGCCCGGAAAAGTTGCCAACCTGTCTGCACCAGTTAGCGGTCAAGATCTGGGAAACCGAACCGCTACCGAAGGAGTGGAAGGAAGGAATAATCTGTCCCATCCACAAGAAAGGCGACAAGTTAATGTGTGAGAACTTTCGAGCGATCACCATTTTGAATGCTGCCGACAAAATGCTATCGCATATCATCTTCCGTCGTTTTTTAACTAAAGTAAATGAGTTCGTGGGAAGTTACCAAGCCGGTTTCATCGACGGCCGGTCGACAACCGACCAGATCTTCACCGTACGGCAAATCCCAACGCACCACTTGTTCATCAACTTCAATGCGGCATTCGACAGTACCGACAGCACAGAGCTATGGAAAATCATGGACGAGAACAGTTTTCCCGGGAAGGTTAACAGACTGATAAGAGCAACGATGGACGGTGTGCAGAACAGCGAATCTCGACGGGGACTACAACAAGGTGATGAACTTTTCTGAAAGGTGTTATGCGACGAGCCTGGCTCAACAGCCAGGGTACGATCTTCACGAAATCTGGCCAATTTGTCTGTTTTGCGGTTGATATGGATATTATTGCTAGAACATTTGGAACGGCGGCAGAACTGTACACCCGCCTGAAACGTGAAGCAGCAAAGGTCGGACTGGTGGTGAAAGTGGCTAAGACAAAGTACATGCTGGTAGGTGGGACTGAGCGAAGCAGGGCAAACCTTGGCAGCAATGTTACGATAGACAGGGATACTTTCGAGGTGATAGAAGAATTCGTTTACCTCGGATCCTTGCTAACGGCTGACAATAACGTGAGCAGTGAAATACGAAGGCGCATCATCAGTGGAAGTCGTGCCTATTATGGGCTCCAGAAGAAACTGCGGTCTAAAAAGATTCACCCCCGCACCAAATGTACCATGTACAAGGCGCTAATAATAAGACCGGTGATTCTCTTCGGACACGAGATATGGACGATGCTCGAGGAGCACCTTCAGTCACTCGGAGTTTTCGAGCGACGCGTGCTAAGGTCGATCTTCATCGGTGTGCAGAAAAACGGTGTGTGGCGGAGAAGAATGAACCATGAGCTCGCTGCACTCTACGGTGAACCCAACACCCTGAAAGTGGCTAAAGCTGGACGGATACGGTGGGCAGGGCATGTTGCAAGAATGCCGGACAACAACCCTTCAAAGTTGGTGTTTGCTAACCATCCGGTTGGTACAAGAAGGAGCGCAGAGAGCACGATGGGCGGACCAGGTGGAGCGTGATCTGGGGCGAGCGTAGGTCGTGACCGACGTTGGAGAGCTGCAGCTACAAATCGAGTATTAATGGCGGAAAATTGTAGATTCAGTGTTACCATCAATTTAATGTTGAACTAAATAAATAAAAAAAAATAAATCTATATTTGAAATTTTATTAGAAAACCTCGAAACAAAATTAATTTGAACAATTCTAAAAAAAAATCAATAATTTGAAGAACTTTCCGAAAGCAACTAAAATAAAAACGACCTTTACTTCTGACTGAAAATTCAACACCTCGAATTTTTAAGCGCACAACTCTAAAGAACCGAATGTCGGTTTGCGCTGAAAAGTTTATCGATCGGCCACCACCAGCGGGTAACCAATTGATCAACTTTTCAGCTCAAACCGACATTCGGTTCTTCAGATTTGTGCTCTCGAAAATTCGAGGTGTGGCTTCGTCATATATTCACCTTAACGAATAACACTCAAATATGAAACATTTTACTAGAGTTGCTCTAATTTCATGTTAAACTATTAAATCGAGCTCAAATTTGTATCATTTATAGCTAATTAATTGTGCAACTAGCAGATAAAATTTGAGAATTTTCCCTACACTTTATAAAAAGTTACAGCTTGCTGAATATTTTCGAGAAAATAAGTAGAAGTTGCATGCTTCTAGTAATTTGCAACTAGTGCCGTCTACTGGCAGAATCTTGAACCAATCAGCTAATCAACTAAAAGGTTATAATAAACTAAACAACATTGCCGAAGAAACCAACTTTCTAAGTGATCAGAGTCCTGAGATATAAGGAATATAAAAATTGATCAATCGTCAGCGCTACCTAGTGGTGGAATTTTGAATCAAACGGCCCATCACCAGTAAGACCTTGGCTGATCTAACAACTTTACCAGATACACCGAATATTCAGGTGATCATGGTGCTAAGATATACGGTATGGCAATTTCGCAAGTGCTACGTCTTGCTGTCTATGATATCTGTCATGCCAGAGACAAACAGACGTAACACTGATGAAATGTTTATACCAAATATCTTATGATCCTGATTACTTAGAGAGTTGGTGTCTTCGGCAATATTATTTGGCTGGTCAAGAACTAACAAATGATGGACCGTTTGATTCAAAATTCCACCACTAGACGGCGCTAGTGAGCAAACAAATCTTATATTCCATATATCTCAAGACTCTGATCACTGTTGAGTTGAGATGAGTTGATATCTTCAGTGATGTTGTTAGGTTGGTTAAGGCCTCTCAGTTGATTAGCTGATTGGTTCAAGGTTCTGCCAGTAGGTGGCGTTAGTTGCAAATTAATTGAAGTATGCAACTTTTATTTATTATTATAAATATATTCAGCAAGCTGTAACTTTTTATAAAGTACACCAAATATTTTCAAATTTTATCTGCCAGTTGCACAACTAGTTAGCTATAGACGGTACAAATTTGGGCTCGATTGGATAACTTTACATGAAGTTGGAGCAACTCTAGTAAAGTAATTCATATTTGAGTGTTCTTCGTAAAAATGCTATATCTCTGAATTAAGTGAACCGAATGAAATGAAATGTCGCACATTTATGACTTATACATAGCTCTTTGAAATACCTTTGACTTTACTTAGACACATTCAAAGAAAACAAATTTACAGCTTGTTGTTTACTTCACGAAAAAAATCAATCATTTGAATGTGTAACTAGCACCGCCTAGTGACGAAATTTCTAAACAAGTGAACCATCAACTGTAAGCCCTTGACTAACTGAATAACATTGACGAAGACACCATCTTTCTAAGTGGTGGGAGTCCTGAGATATATGAAATTTAAAATTTGCTTCACCTCTGGCGCCACTAATTGGTGGAATTTCCAATGAAAAGATTCATCACCATCCATCATGAAATCGTAAATAAAATTATTAGAAAGCAGATTTGAATCACCTTAACATAACAATAATGGGGAATAGGGTCAACAATTAAAAATAAACTTTCTTTAACACAATATGTGTCTAAAAACTTAAAGTTTAAGCTTAGACAATTTTGTCTTCGTAAATACGGCTCTGTGCCCATTGTGCAATGTGGCGGCTGTATCACTTCCATCACCAAAGCCACGTTTGTGTTGTTAATGATGGCTTTCAGCCTCTCGTTAATCCATGTGCAGTTGTAGTCGTACTGGTTAGAGCGCTGGGCACTCTGTACCACCATGATAGTGTCTCAGTTCGATTCCCGCCGCCGCCCGTATTTATTTTTAAACATGTTTTGGTGATTGGTGCCGCCGCTGCTGCTATGACCAGTCTAAAAATAGAACAAATAATGAAAAACCAGTGCGACAGAGCACACGCACACATGCGAAATTTTCCTTTTCTAGATTCTAGAAAGCCAATACAATTTTTGGTATACTGCCATCTACCAATTTTTGGTATTTGTAAAGCCTTAATACAATATTTGTATATGTTTCATACCGCATTGTATTATAATCTACCACACGGCGTGTGTATGGGAAAGGTTTATAACAAAAAAATGGGCATCGTCAAATTTTTCGCTATTCAATAATAGAGGCTTTCAGCTTTCATTTGCACGGTCCCTCAAAAAAATCCACCGAGGGATCTCGAACAACTTTTTCAGAATACTGTTTTTCCCCATACAAGATGAACGGTTCCAAATTAATCCCTATTTCTACTTAACAAACATACCCAATTTTTGTATGAAAAAGTTCCCCCGATGGAATATTTCAATGTTGGGCTTAAATGAAAGCTAGTAGCGTCATCTTTCACGTAACGTAAAAATTGGCGATGCTTATTTTTTTGTAATAAATTTCTTCTACCAGACACACCGTGACCAATCTCTGGTTGCGTGCATTGGTCCAACAGTGGCCTAACATACGATAAAAATTGACCCGATATTTAATAATTTTTCAGTCATTTGAATGAGAATTCTGAGCTGAGACCCTTCAAAACTCCCGATAATTCTTCTGAAGCCCCTCCCTTCCTGTGGGGGAGTGAAAGCCCTCTGAAAGTCCGCATGACCCTCTTTAAATCTCCTAGTCACTCTCCCTTCTTAACCTTTTTCAACCTTGTATTCCATTTAGGTAATAAACTGAATCCATTTAAATATAAATTCTATTTAGGCAGTCCCGACTTATTACCTAAATAGAGGTTTTGGTGTACCTATTTTCCAAAATTATAAGCTTTCAAAAATCCTAATTGCAATGCAATTGCACTAAGATTTATGTGAGTTAGTTTGTTCCATAGTTCTGGTGATAATACGTTGATAAATTGCTCTGAACATAAAATCATAAGCACATTACACAGTCATGGAACGTATTTAATATTTCCCTTGTTATGCATAAGCACAACTAGACAGAGAAATTACCCCTCTTTCCGGTAGTGGTGATTGATGGATTGCAATAGGGTCAACGAAATATGATCCATAGTTAACTATGGAAGTAGACATCCTTTAGAAATTTTGGTGTCCATTTCTTAACGTAGCTGATAACTGAACTCTGAACATTATTATATAAACACTGGAATATTTTGGAAGAAGTTTGACAATTATCAGGTCCCTTCCCAGATCCCACCCATCACATCAATATAGTCGAAAAATATCTTCTATTTATTCGACCTTGTTGTCGTCCTCTTTTTGTTCATGTTACATATCTGTCAAGTGACCTGAGAACGGTTAAACATTTTTAAGGTTAGGTTTTATGGTTTAATAAAGAATGCAGTGAAGATGAGACAATTTCTTGTAAGGGGGCGTCCATAAATGGCGTAGCAATTTTTAGTCGATTCTTTACTCCCCCTTCCCCCTCGTAGCATATTTTCCCATACCTAATACATGGCTCGTCACACAATCTCAGACTCCCCCTTCCCCCTAATATGATACATCAATTATGGACGATCCCTAAAGTCAAGGCAAAAAGTATTGAATCAAATATTTTACATTTCTACTAATACACTAGCGTCACTATCGCCTATCAACAACCTACCATTTAAAAGCCATGAGTTCTCTGAACAACTTTGCTGAAGACATGTACTTTCTAGGTGGTCCGAATTACGAAGTAATCATTAAGATAAACATGTGAAACTGTTCTATTTTAAGTACACGCAGAAAAATAAATTGTAAACACAATTAAATTCTAGTTCAAATCAACCGATTTTTCAGTTTACTATAGCGACAAACTGATTTCTAGTTTAATCTGAACTGTCCTATTTTTTGATAAGGGAGCATCCATTAAGTACGTCACGCTAAAATTGGGAATTTTCGACACCCCCTCCCCCCTTCGTACGGGGTTTTTCTATACTTACTACATTGTTTGTCACACTTTCATAACACCCCCCCCCCCCCCCCTAGGACCGTGACGTACTTTATGGATGCCCCCTAATACAACTATTTTTGTTTGTCGAAATTTTTGACAGTTTGTTAAAACAAACGGAGATTTGGTATTTTAAACATGAAATAATAGATTGATTCAAACGACTGCACTTTTGCCACTAACAAACCCGGAATGTTATTGTGTTGGTGACGGCAGCAGCTGCGGTAGCTCGGAAATCTATTTTTAGACCGTCGGTAAGCGGATGGGGAGGAGAACGACTAAAAAAAAGTCGAAACCGATCAACTTTTTGTGGATGCTGTCGTGAGTACCTGCGCGTTATCCATCACGACCAAAGCTGCACTTGGAAGTTGGCGTGATGGATTTGCTGCACCTTCTTCGTTGTGGCGATGTTGGGGTAAGCATTTTATAGATGTGTGAGTGCTTTCGGACCATGTTTATGGTTTTTATTTTGTTGAAACAAATGAAATTTTTGACATTATATGAAATGATGATAATCGGTTGTTTTTATCGATAAACTCTAAATGAAAACAATTAAATATAACTTTGGAATAAGTAAATTCTCAGTTTGAAAATCAACCATGCGTTTTATTGTTTTAAACAAGCGCCATTTTTCTGCGTGTAGCACACTAGCGCCGCGAAGCGGAATTGTGGATTAAAAGTTTAATCTGCTTAATTCCAGAAGCCATCTCAAACAATACTTCTGAAAACCGCAACTTTGTAGAATATAGAACTTCAAGATATAGTGTTTCTAATGATACGATGTTCAGGTGTTATAATACTAGACGAAGCGATTCCATATTTATGGTGGGAAGTGCATATTGTAGGATTCGTGAGTCGGGAAATAATAATAACTCAATTTCTAATAATTTTCACTAATCTTTTCTTTCTATTTTATTAACCTTTTTTTCACCAAACCAACTATTCTTCACAAAATCCGTTTCAAAACTGAGCCTCCGAAATCGCCGAAATCAGCCCATCACTCACCTTTCTCTTTTTTTCTCCTCTATCTTTTCCCCCGATCGCTCTTCTTTTCTTGCTCTCTCAAGCTGTCGCAGCGTCAACCGGTTCAACATTCTCTTTGCAGAATCTTTCTCTCAAAGTCTACACTGATACGAAACGTATCGTCGCATTTAGATATATTATTTATGGATTTTAATACCCTATGTTATTTTTATATCTATACCAGTTATCTATCCTACATCCACCTCTTCCCCTACTCTCAAAGCAATTAACATTCAATATATGTATACTTTTCGTATCACGTGATAATTTCTAATAAAAATAAATTTATTCCGAAGTTTGTATATTGTGTATACTGTGCAGAAATACGTAGCTGACCAACAGAAAAAAAACCTGTGAATAGAAAAAAATAATTATAATATTATGGAAATGCAAGTATAACTAAATTGTTATCTAACATAATGTACTTACAATTTACGGATTGGAATATCCAGGGAAATCAAGACTATACATAATGTTCTAAATCAACACGAAAGTTTGAAATGCAGCTTGTTTATTAATACCAGAGAACCATTAAAAAACAAGACAAAAGTTTGCATGGGAGCGACTTGAAGATCTCCTTTGTCGGCATTTAACATTAATTTCAGTTCACCAATATGTTTCTTCATAATGTCACTTTCACATATGCCCCTTCTTATAAATTCATCACAAATTCCAAAACTTCTTCCATCATACTCTATTTCCAGCGATTCACAATCTCTAACCTCACTTAAACTATCCTGGTTTAAGTTGTTCAGTTTCAAAGACTCCAATTCAGCGACAAGTTCAAAAGAAGATTCCAACACTTCCTTTTAACCCTCTTCCATCTTCTCTCATTCAGATTTCCAGCGATTCACAATTTCTGCCTTCAATTACACCATAGACTAATTTCAAAACCTCGATGTACCAAAGAAAACCATTAAATTTTCTGTGTCCAGTCCGGTACCCAATATATATTCATTACCGTAAAATTTTCCTTTGTAAATTGCCGTTAAAATTGCATACACTATCTTGTATTGAGGTGTTCAGGCTCAATGGCTCCAATCAATCGTCAAGTTCAGAAAAAGAATCGAACACTTCCTTTCGAAAACGCTTCCATCAGATCTCTATTTCCAGCGATTTACAATCTTTGACTCCACTTATACTATCTTGGATTGAGGTGTTCAGGCTCATGGCTCCAATCAAGCGTCAGATTCAGAAA
The DNA here is from genome assembly GCF_035046485.1 of Aedes albopictus. Taxonomy (NCBI): domain Eukaryota; kingdom Metazoa; phylum Arthropoda; class Insecta; order Diptera; family Culicidae; genus Aedes; species Aedes albopictus. The sequence goes on from NC_085138.1 coordinate 432,685,645, forward strand.
AATATTCCAACACTTCCTTTCGAAAACCCTTCCATCAGATCTATATTTCCAGCGATTTACAATCTTTGACTCCACTTATACTATCTTGGATTGAGGTGTTCAGGCTGAATGGCTCCAATCAAGCGTCAAGTGCAGAAAAAGATTCCAACACTTCCTTTCGAAAACCCTTCCATCAGATCTATATTTCCAGCGATTTACAATCTTTAACTCCACTTATACTATGTTGGATTGAGGTGTTCAGGCTCAATGGCTCCAATCAAGCGTCAAGTGCAGAAAAAGATTCCAACACTTCCTTTCGAAAACTCTTCCATCAGATCTATATTTCCAGTGATTCACAATCTCTGACCTCACTTACACAATCTTGGGTTGATGTGTTCAGGCTCAATGGCTCCAATCAAGCGTCAAATTCAGAAAAAGATTCCAACATTTCCTTTCGAAAACCCTTCCATCAGATCTCTATTTCCAGGGATTCACAATCTCTGACCTCACTTACACTATCTTGGATTGAGGTGTTCAGGCTGAATGGCTCCAATCAAGCGTCAAGTTCAGAAAAAGATTCCAACACTTCCTTTCGAAAACCCTTCCATCAGATCTATATTTCCAGCGATTAACAATCTTTGACTCCACTAATACTATCTTGGATTGAGGTGTACAGGCTCAATGGCTCCAATCAAGTGTCAAGTTCAGAAAAAGATTACAACATTTCCTTTCGAAAACTCTTCCATCAGATCTCTATTTCCGGTGATTCACAATCTCTAATCTCACTTACGCTATCTTGGATTGAGGTGTTCAGGCTCAATGGCTCCAATCAAGCGTCAAGTTCAGAAAAAGATTCAAACACTTCCTTTCGAAAACTCTTCCATCAGATCTCTTTTTCCAGCGATTTAAAATCTTTGACTCCACTTATACTATCTTGGATTGAGGTGTTCAGGCTCAATGGCTCCAATCAAGCGTCAATTTCAGAAAAAGATTCCAACACTTCCTTTCGAAAACCCTTCCATCAGATCTCTTTTTCCAGCGATTTACAATCTTTGACTCCACTTATACTATCTTGGATTGAGGTGTTCAGGCTCAATGGCTCCAATCAAGCGTCAAGTTCAGAAAAAGATTCCAACACTTCCTTTCGAAATGTTTTCCATCAGATCTATATTTCCAGTTATTCACAATCTCTGACCTCACTTACACAAGCTTGGATTGAGGTGTTCAGGCTCAATGGCTCCAATTAAGCGTCAAGTTCAGAAAAAGATTCCAACACTTGCTTTCGAAAACTCTTCCATCAGATCTCTATTTCCAGTGATTCACAATCTCTTACCTCACTTACACTATCTTGGATTGAGGTGTTCAGGCTCAATGGCTCCAATCAAGCGTCAAGTTCAGAAAAAGATTCCAACACTTCCATCAGATCTCTATTTCCAGTGATTCACAATCTCTTACCTCACTTACACTATCTTGGATTGAGGTGTTCAGGCTCAATGGCTCCAATCAAGCGTCAAGTTCAGAAAAAGATTCAAACACTTCCTTTCGAAATGTTTTCCATCAGATCTATATTTCCAGTTATTCACAATCTCTGACCTCACTTACACAAGCTTGGATTGAGGTGTTCAGGCTCAATGGCTCCAATCAAGCGTCAAGTTCAGAAAAAGATTCCAACACTTCCTTTCGAAAACCCTTCCAGCAGATCTCTATTTCCAGCGATTTAAAATCTTTGACTTCACTTATACTATCTTGGATTGAGCTGTTCAGGCTCAATGGCTCCAATCAAGCGTAAAGTTCAGAAAAAGATTCCAACACTTCCTTTCGAAAACCCTTTCATCAGATCTATATTTCCAGTGATTCACAATCTCTTACCTCACTTACACTATCTTGGATTGAGGTGTTCAGGCTCAATGGCTCCAATCAAGCGTCAAGTTCAGAAAAAGATTCCAACACTTCCTTTCGAAAACCCTTCCATCAGATCTATATTTCCAGTGATTCACAATCTCTGACCTCGCTTACACTATCTTGGATTGAGGTGTTCAGGCTCAATGGCTCCAATCAAGCGTCAAGTTCAGAAAAAGATTCCAACACTTCCATCAGATCTCTATTTCCAGCGATTTACAGTCTTTGACTCCGCTTATACTATCTTGGATTGAGGTGTTCAGGCTCAATGGCTCCAATCAAGCGTCAAGTTCAGAAAAAGATTCCAACACTTCCTTTCGAAATGTTTTCCATCAGATCTATATTTCCAGTGATTCACAATCTCTGACCTCATTTACACAATCTTGGATTGAGGTGTTCAGGCTCAATGGCTCCAATCAAGCGTCAAGTTCAGAAAAATATTCTTACACTTCATTTCGAAATGTTTTCCATCAGATCTATATTTCCAGTGATTCACAATCAAGATCAGAAAAGATTCCAACACTTCCTTTCGAAAACTCTTCCATCAGATCTATATTTCCAGTGATTCACAATCTCTGACCTCACTTACACTATCTTGGATTGAGGTGTTCAGGCTCAATGGCTCCAATCAAGCGTCAAGTTCAGAAAAAGATTCCAACACTTCCATCAGATCTCTATTTCCAGCGATTTACAGTCTTTGACTCCGCTTATACTATCTTGGATTGAGGTGTTCAGGCTCAATGGCTCCAATCAAGCGTCAAGTTCAGAAAAAGATTCCAACACTTCCTTTCGAAAACTCTTCCATCAGATCTATATTTCCAGTGATTCACAATCAAGATCAGAAAAGATTCCAACACTTCCTTTCGAAAACTCTTCCATCAGATCTATATTTCCAGTGATTCACAATCTCTGACCTCACTTACACTATCTTGGATTGAGGTGTTCAGGCTCAATGGCTCCAATCAAGCGTCAAGTTCAGAAAAAGATTCCAACACTTCCATCAGATCTCTATTTCCAGCGATTTACAGTCTTTGACTCCGCTTATACTATCTTGGATTGAGGTGTTCAGGCTCAATGGCTCCAATTAAGCGTCAAGTTCAGAAAAAGATTCCAACACTTCCTTTCGAAAACCCTTCCATCAGAACTCTATTTCCAGCGATTTACAATCTTTGACTTGGCTTATACTATCTTGGATTGAGGTGTTCAGGCTCAATGGCTCCACTCAAGCGTCAAGTTCAGAAAAAAGATTACAACATTTCCTTTCGAAAACCCTTCCATCAGATTACTATTTCCAGCGATTTACAATCTTTAACTCCACTAATACTATCTTGGATTGAGGTGTTCAGGCTCAATGGCTCCAAATGGCTCCAATCAAGCGTCAAGTTCAGAAAAAGATTACAACATTTCCTTTCGAAAATTCTTCCATCAGATCTATATTTCCAGTGATTCACAATCTCTTACCTCACTTACACTATCTTGGATTGAGGTGTTCAGGCTCAATGGCTCCAATCAAGCGTCAAGTTCAGAAAAAGATTCCAACACTTCCATCAGATCTCTATTTCCAGTGATTCACAATCTCTGACCTCACTTACACTATCTTGGATTGAGGTGTTCATGCTCAATGGCTCCAATCAAGCGGCAAGTTCAGAAAAAGATTCAAACACTTCCTTTCGAAAACCCTTCCATCAGATCTCTATTTCCAGCAATTTACAATCTTTGACTCCACTAATACTATCTTGGATTGAGGTGTTCAGGCTCAATGGCTCCAATCAAGCGTCAAGTTCAGAAAAAGATTCCAACACTTCCATCAGATCTCTATTTCCAGTGATTCACAATCTCTGACCTCACTTACACTATCTTGGATTGAGGTGTTCAGGCTCAATGGCTCCAATCAAGCGTCAAGTTCAGAAAAAGATTCCAACACTTCCTTTCGAAAACTCTTCCATCAGATCTATATTTCCAGTGATTCACAATCTCTGACCTCACTTTCACTATCTTGGATTGAGGTGTTCAGGCTCAATGGCTCCAATCAAGCGTCAAGTTCAGAAAAAGATTCCAACACTTCCTTTCGAAAACCCTTCCATCAGATCTCTATTTTCAGCGATTTCAATCTTTGGCTCCACTTATACTATCTTGGATTGAGGTGTTCAGGCTCAATGGCTCCAATCAAGCGTCAAGTTCAGAAAAAGATTCCAACACTGCCTTTCGAAAACTCTTCCGTCAGATCTATATTTCCAGTGATTCACAATCTCTGACCTCACTTACACTATCTTGGATTGAGGTGTTCAGGCTCAATGGCTCCAATCAAGCGTCAAGTTCAGAAAAAGATTCCAACACTTCCATCAGATCTCTATTTCCAGTGATTCACAATCTCTGACCTCACTTACACTATCTTGGATTGAGGTGTTCAGGCTCAATGGCTCCAATCAAGCGTCAAGTTCAGAAAAAGATTCCAACACTTCCTTTCGAAAACTCTTCCATCAGATCTATATTTCCAGTGATTCACAATCTCTGACCTCACTTACACTATCTTGGATTGAGGTGTTCAGGCTCAATGGATTCAATCAAGCGGCAAGTTCAGAAAAAGATTCCAACACTCCCTTTCGAAAACCCTTCCATCAGATCTCTATTTATAGCGATTTACAATCTTTGACTCCACTAATACTATCTTGGATTGAGGTGTTCAGGCTCAATGGCTCCAATCAAGCGTCAAGTTCAGAAAAAGATTCCAACACTTCCTTTCGAAAACTCTTCCATCAGATCTATATTTCCAGTGATTCACAATCTCTGACCTCACTTTCACTATCTTGGATTGAGGTGTTCAGGCTCAATGGCTCCAATCAAGCGTCAAGTTCAGAAAAAGATTCCAACACTTCCTTTCGAAAACCCTTCCATCAGATCTCTATTTTCAGCGATTTCAATCTTTGACTCCACTTATACTATCTTGGATTGAGGTGTTCAGGCTCAATGGCTCCAATCAAGCGTCAAGTTCAGAAAAAGATTCCAACACTTCCATCAGATCTCTATTTCCAGTGATTCACAATCTCTGACCTCACTTACACTATCTTGGATTGAGGTGTTCAGGCTCAATGGCTCCAATCAAGCGTCAAGTTCAGAAAAAGATTCCAACACTTCCATCAGATCTCTATTTCCAGTGATTCACAATCTCTGACCTCACTTACACTATCTTGGATTGAGGTGTTCAGGCTCAATGGCTCCAATCAAGCGTCAAGTTCAGAAAAAGATTCCAACACTTCCATCAGATCTCTATTTCCAGTGATTCACAATCTCTGACCTCACTTACACTATCTTGGATTGAGGTGTTCAGGCTCAATGGCTCCAATCAAGCGTCAAGTTCAGAAAAAGATTCCAACACTTTCTTTTGAAAACTCTTTCATCAGATCTATGTTTTCAGTGATTCACAATCTCTGACCTCACTTACATTATCTTGGATGGCTTCAATCACGTATCAAAATCAGAAGATATTCAAGGATGTTCATCGTTTCTCTCGCCTCGTCAGAGACGTACCATACCCGCCCGAGTGTATGGATTTTCTTATTTTAGATCCATCCGGATCAAACGCCTCCTCAGAGATGCACCATACTCGCTCAAGGGAATGGATTTTCTCTCTTAAGATACAGCCGGATCGAACGCCTCGCCAGAGACGCACCATACCCGCTCGAGGGTATGGTTTTTCTATCCTAAGATCCATCCGGATCAACCGTCTTCTCAGAGACGCACCATACCCGCTCGAGGGTATGGATTTTCTCTCTTATATTCCATCAATATATATATATGGATTTTCTCTCTCAAGATCCATCCGGATCAAACGCCTCGTCAGAAACGTACCATACCCGCTCGAGGGTATGGATTTTCTATCCTAAGATCCACCCGGATCAAACGTCTTGTCAGAGACGCACCATACCCGCTCGAGGGTATGGATTTTCTCTCTCAAGATCCACCCGGATCAAACGTCTCCTCAGAGACGCACCATACCCGCTCGAGGGTATGGATTTTCTCTCTTATGATCCATCCGGATCAAACGCCTCGTCAGAAACGTACCATACCCGCTCGAGGGTATGGATTTTCTATCCTAAGATCCATCCGGATCAAACGTCTTGTCAGAGACGCACCATACCCGCTCGAGGGTATGGATTTTCTCTCTCAAGATCCACCCGGATCAAACGTCTCCTCAGAGACGCACCATACCCGCTCGAGGGTATGGATTTTCTCTCTTATGATCCATCCGGATCAAACGCCTCGTCAGAAACGTACCATACCCGCTCGAGGGTATGGATTTTCTATCCTTAGATCCATCCGGATCAAACGTCTTGTCAGAGACGCACCATACCCGCTCGAGGGTATGGATTTTCTCTCTCAAGATCCACCCGGATCAAACGTCTCCTCAGAGACGCACCATACCCGCTCGAGGGTATGGATTTTCTCTCTTATGATCCATCCGGATCAAACGCCTCGTCAGAAACGTACCATACCCGCTCGAGGGTATGGATTTTCTATCCTAAGATCCATCCGGATCAAACGTCTTGTCAGAGACGCACCATACCCGCTCGAGGGTATGGATTTTCTCTCTCAAGATCCACCCGGATCAAACGTCTCCTCAGAGACGCACCATACCCGCTCGAGGGTATGGATTTTCTCTCTTATGATCCATCCGGATCAAACGCCTCGTCAGAAACGTACCATACCCGCTCGAGGGTATGGATTTTCTATCCTAAGATCCATCCGGATCAAACGTCTTGTCAGAGACGCACCATACCCGCTCGAGGGTATGGATTTTCTCTCTCAAGATCCACCCGGATCAAACGTCTCCTCAGAGACGCACCATACCCGCTCGAGGGTATGGATTTTCTCTCTTATGATCCATCCGGATCAAACGCCTCGTCAGAAACGTACCATACCCGCTCGAGGGTATGGATTTTCTATCCTTAGATCCATCCGGATCAAACGTCTTGTCAGAGACGCACCATACCCGCTCGAGGGTATGGATTTTCTCTCTCAAGATCCACCCGGATCAAACGTCTCCTCAGAGACGCACCATACCCGCTCGAGGGTATGGATTTTCTCTCTTATGATCCATCCGGATCAAACGCCTCGTCAGAAACGTACCATACCCGCTCGAGGGTATGGATTTTCTATCCTTAGATCCATCCGGATCAAACGTCTTGTCAGAGACGCACCATACCCGCTCGAGGGTATGGATTTTCTCTCTCAAGATCCACCCGGATCAAACGTCTCCTCAGAGACGCACCATACCCGCTCGAGGGTATGGATTTTCTCTCTTATGATCCATCCGGATCAAACGCCTCGTCAGAAACGTACCATACCCGCTCGAGGGTATGGATTTTCTATACTTAGATCCATCCGGATCAAACGTCTTGTCAGAGACGCACCATACCCGCTCGAGGGTATGGATTTTCTCTCTCAAGATCCACCCGGATCAAACGTCTCCTCAGAGACGCACCATACCCGCTCGAGGGTATGGATTTTCTCTCTTATGATCCATCCGGATCAAACGCCTCGTCAGAAACGTACCATACCCGCTCGAGGGTATGGATTTTCTATCCTAAGATCCATCCGGATCAAACGTCTTGTCAGAGACGCACCATACCCGCTCGAGGGTATGGATTTTTTTTTTTTTTAGATCCATCCGGAACAAACGCCTCCTCAGAGACGCACCATATCCGTGAGATTAATTATGGCACTCGTCCTAACAGCTATTATCTTTGTTTTTTTTTTTTACGAAAAACTGAAACTGCGTTACCTTCATTATTTCAATACCCATCTTCCGGACGAAAAACGTGGCCGTAAACTAATTAGCATAAACTAATCAACGTCAACATTTAGTGTAATTTAATAGTGCGTTAAGGTATTCTTATAAATCGTATTAATGGTTTTAGGGAGCCCTTGCTCTTTTTGAAAGAAGCACAACACTTGTGTAGTTCATTTTACAAGCCGAATTCATGAATGAAAATTTAACAGGAGCTCGCGTCCTAACCCGCGAAAATCAATATCGTTATCAACTTGTCGTTTCGTAAAATGGCTCATTATTATTAAGAACAACCAATGCCCTTTATTAATCAAAATGACAGAAAAACAGAAGAAAAAATAACAAATAATTCACCCCAGCCAGTAGCGGCAAAATCCGATTTAACAAGGATCTTTAAAAGCTTATGCACACGGGCGTCCACGCAAATGCGTCTTGAGTTACACACAATCAAATGGGAGAATGCACACGATAATACCATCCCACCGCGCCGCACCGTGTGCAGTTCGCAATGCCATCGCATACCCTACAGAAATCTACAGAAATGCTGCGGCGACGCCCATTTCCATTAGACAAAAACGACCTGACACAATCCACCGGCACATTCCGGAGCAATCACATTGGCACCTCTGTTCTCTGATCCGAGTTTTATTAGTTCTTTAAATAAAAATATCTCAAAGTTTCACTGTAAATATCGCACCATATCACAATTCCCGATAACTATTTTTAAGCATTTTATTTCCAACACACATCTTCGTTAAAGCGCAACAACCGAACGCATGAAAAAATATTCCGTCAAGCCATTCACAAAAATTGACGAGTCATTTCCTTGAATTGAAAAATAAACATCCACCACCGTAACTTGCACTTACCTGTTTGCGCCATTGTAGGATTCGTGAGTCGGGAAATAATAATAACACAATTTCTAATAATTTTCACTAATCTTTTCTTTCTATTTTATTAACCTTTTTTTCACCAAACCAACTATTCTTCACAAAATCCGTTTCAAAACTGAGCCTCCGAAATCGCCGAAATCAGCCCATCACTCACCTTTCTCTTTTTTTCTCCTCTATCTTTTCCCCCGATCGCTCTTCTTTTCTTGCTCTCTCAAGCTGTCGCAGCGTCAACCGGTTCAACATTCTCTTTGCAGAATCTTTCTCTCAAAGTCTACACTGATACGAAACGTATCGTCGCATTTAGATATATTATTTATGGATTTTAATACCCTATGTTATTTTTATATCTATACCAGTTATCTATCCTACACATATCTTACTTAGCTACATCGAAAGAGCGTTAAATAAAAAATACTTCTGCGACGCGAGTGAAGTGCAGGTGCTCGGAAGATCGGAAGATTCCTGTATCGCCGAGTAGAACGGCAGCCCTGCGGAAGAGATGGGATGAACCTGCTGCAGTCGCTGTCAAATGTGACAGACGTCAGATAAGGTTCAGTGGAACCATGAGTATGTGTGAAAATAGGCTTAGGGACAAAACGTCGAAAGACAAAACGTCGAATGCCAAAACGTCGAATGCCAAAAGGTCGAATGCCAAAACGTCGAAAGGGACAAAACGTCGAAAGGGACAAAGCGTCGAAAGGACAAAACGTCGAAAATGAGCAAATAGTGAATTCTTTATTCTTTTTAGGGAAACTCATTCTTTCACTTATACCAGCCAACTAGTTTACAGGGGAGCCTTCCTGAGACTCCCTGAAACAACACCTTAGGATCGGCATGTGTCTTGACCAGTTCTTCGCGGGTAGGGAATATTAGCACTGTCTTTATCCATTCAGAACCATTGCTAACTTTTTCGGTGTCTCTTTTACTGACACCCAGTGTTGTATTTGAACTGAACGCGAGCCAAAAATGAACTGAGCTTGGATGTGCCATCAAACCCTATGTCCGTCATGACCTGACCATGGTCCTGCTCTATTTAAAATAGGACTTTGTGACGCATCTGCATACATGCGTTGTTAAGCGAAAATATGCACCACAATGAAGTGGGACATTGTGGCATCGGGCATTAAGATTCTGCACCAAAATCCGGATTTTCCGCAATCCACGGTGATCGAACCGGTTCCCCCTCTCGTTAGAGAGTGGGTTCTGTGAATCGAATCAGCCCAAGATTGCAAGAATTGGTGAAAAATGGCAGAAACATGACCATTTAAGTTTACCAGGTACCAGGGTACCATGTAGGCATTCTGCGCGTTCCAAATTTTGAACTGAACAATGTTCAAATATGTTTGATCGCAGTGTGCCATATTTGAACTTCAACGCAAATTGAACGCGTTCAAATGCAACACAGCGAGTGGCACACTGCCAGTGGCACCTACTCCAATTTTTCAGCATCACGTCACAACTTCCTTCAGCGTGGCTACGATGGCGGCCTATAGCTATCGCCGGCCCGAGTTATCGGGCGATTGGTTTACGGCACGACTTGCCGGTACTTTTAATTCTAACGTAAGGGATGGAAGGGAATGCCTTCACGGAAAAAAATCCATTCCCAAGACCATGAATATGACTCATAGTTTCCCGATATTTTTATGATTTTATGTTATAAATATACACCATGATTAAATTTTATGATCTTATGATTGATTTCACCATAACGCTATGCACCCGTTATTGTTTTGGCTTTCGACGACCAAAAATGGAAAATATAATCATGAAGCTATGATTAAATAAGCTGGGATCATGAGTAGCATTCATGAAGCCAAGAATAATTTTCATAAACCTGGATGCAGATCCTGATGCTTTACCACCAGATTCATAAAATTATGGTTTGGTGAGGTAGAACCATGCATAGAATTCATGGAATCAAAAAATACTTTTATGGTTCCGTCGTCGTCGGACCTATATGCTTCTCAGTCAAATTCATAAAATCATGGTTGAGGGAGATGGAACCATGCATAGAATTCATGGAATTAAGAATTACTTTTATGATTCCGTCGTCGTCGGTCCCAAATGCTTTTAATTAGATTAATAAAACGACGCAAGCTAAAATCATAAGAAAATAAAATACGTGATATCAGAGCCCATTTCTATGATTTTGGGACCTATCCATCATCCTTTTTTCTATGAGCAAGCAGCACTTTTTAGTTGGCCTCTTGTTAGTGAAGATATGTAATGTTCAAATATAAAAGAGAACAACAATGATCGAACTCACCGGATAATCATATTTAGCTGGTTTATTATTTTTGTCTTTGGTACCTACATCCAACAGGCTAAGGATGCCCTCCAAACCACATCAATTGTTCTCTAGTTCACATCGCTTGCTGAGTCTCCGAAGTCGTCAAACGATGGATAAACCGGAAAAATAGAGAGAATTACCGAAAATTAACGCGCGATTCTCACTTTGCTTCACTCTCCGTACATAAACTCGGAACTACGACGGATGGCACAACGAAAACGCGAACTGGGCACTGTTTACTTTTTGCGCGTTTACTTTTTAGTCAATCAACTCCCAACAACCTGCCGAATCTTACGGGCACACTGTTTCGATGTTCCATTTCCTCATATATGCACATTTATTACTCTAACCAAATAAAAACTTTGCAAAAATAGCAGGTTCAACTTTTTCCACATGTCTGTGCTGGACGACCACGCGATTTATATAATTGCATATGGCAGATAAGTGTAACGCTAGGAAGCGACCATGAATATAATTTATGAAAATGCTTGTTTCTATTCATATTTCTGGTCAACTCATTCATGATATTATGAATTTTAATTATGATATTATGAGTTGGCAGACATCATAAGAACATGATTTTTTATTCATGGTTAGGGGAATGGATTTTTTTCCGTGTTCCTCATTGAGAATCACATTTGTGCCTAAAATAGCTGTCCTTCGCTGCAATTCGTCCGATATTCACAGGATATGGTACTAATACAACAATGCTAAGTATCCTCATAATAATCTTCACTCAGCTGGTGGTTTCAACTCTGGTCTGAAACAACATAGAGTGCAAAATGAGTCACAGACCTTCAGCGCTCGGGCAGTGTCCCGAGATAACGAGACAATGTTCGTGAATCCCAGTTAATCAGTTCATCATCCTGACATCTTGGTGGATCTACTGTATCACCACCCCTCTCAGGATACCAACAGGATCGATTTAAGTTCACACAAAATCTAAAAAAAAATCCACACTGAACTGCGCACTTACACACTTTTCGACGTTTTGTCCTTTCGACGTTTTGTCCCTTCGACGTTTTGTCACTCATTCTTGGCTAATTCATCTACCTTAAATTCGTAATTTGTTATACCTAAAGTGCAGTATTCGCAGTTAGAGAACGGCCAAGATTATCCGTATATGAATGGGTGACAAAACGTCGAAAGACAAAACGTCGAATGCCAAAACGTCGAATGCCAAAACGTCGAAAGGACAAAACGTCAAAAGGACAAAACGTCGAAAAGTGTGTAACTGTTCGTAGTTCAGTGTGGATTTTTTTTTTATTTTTATTTTTTTTTTGAAATTTTGTATGATTTTGTGTGGATTGATTTAATCCTGTTGATAGCCTGAGAGGGGTGGCAATACCCGGTAGATCAACCAAGATGGCAGGATGACGAACTAATTAACGGGGACGCACTCATTATGCCTCATTATCTCGGGTAACTGCCCAAGCGCTGAAGGTTAGTGAATCATTTTGCACTCTATGATGCTTCCGACCCGAGTTGAAACCACCAGCTGTGTAAAGATTGATACATGGCGTTGCACAATGGTTTATTTTCCCATTTTCACGCTCTTAATTAATAGCTCGTAGGATTGAGGAAATAGAGCAATGGTGTCTTCGGCAAAGTTGACGGGAATGACCAGCGCCATCTTTTGACAGTTAGAGTTTTCGGATCAATCCCCCTAAAAGTGAGATACAAATCTAATTTTTTGAAATTGTTGAGATAGAGGGTTGACGTCTTCGGCAAAGTTGTAGCATTTTTGATTTCAAACAACTTTTCTGAAGATGACAATGTTGTATTTTTTACACCAATGGAGATAGAGGCCTGTGTTTGAAAGTTAGCCCCAAAAACACGTTTTTTAAGTAAAACAAACATTTGTTGAGTTTTTAGACCCATACAATGTTCTGCAAAGTTGTATGTATCAATAAAATACGCAACTTTGCCGAAGACATCAAAGCTGTACGAATTAAATAAGACGAGTTATAGATAAATTTATGATTTTTTTCATCCACTTTTAGGGATAAATATCTTTCTTAGGGGCAAAAAGGTGCAGCTGAGGATACCCTTATCAGAAAGTACATCTAAAGAGCTTTCAAACAAGGGTTAGTTTGTCCGTCCACGATCGTCTACTGAGGAGATATGACCATAATAAAAAATGTCCATATTACGATTTAACTGCATTCAAATCTACGTTGACAGTAAAATTCATGGTTACTGTGATCAAATAATATGTAGTCTACTCTAAGCTAATTTACGCAATAGTCCTGATTGTTTTAAATACCAAATTTTTTCCCTAAAATGTTTTCCACAGCCTTTTTATATGATTTCTATTATTTAGTACAAATCGCATTCATTGAATAAAATATTAAGACTTATCGGGATTTCATACGCTCTCATAGAGTGAAACAACTCAGGAGTTCTTCTGTAAGGTAATTTGAAATTTTATATGAAGAAAGTCAACACAATGAACCTTTATTAAGATAAGGCGAAATTGGGTTTAACTTATATTTCATCATAGTAGCCATGAATTATTCTGTCAAAGTAGATTTGATTGCAGTTAAATCGCTGTAAGGACATTTTTTATTATGGTCATATCTCCTCAGTAGACGATCGTGGACGGACAAACTAACCCTTATTTGAAAGCTCTTTAGATGTACTTTCTGATAAGGGTATCCTCAGCTGCACCTTTTTGCCCCTAAGAAAGATATTTTTCCCTAAAAGTGGATGAAAAAAATCATAAATTTATCTATAACTCATCTTATTTAATTCGTACAGCTTTGATGTCTTCGGCAAAGTTGCGTATTTTATTGATACATACAACTTTGCAGAACATTGTATGGGTCTAAAAATTCAACAAATGTATGTTTTACTTAAAAAACGTGTTTTTGGGGCTAATTTTTAAACACAGGCCTCTATCTCCATTGGTGTAAAAAATACAACATTGATGTATTCAGAAAAGTTGTTTGGAATCCAAAATTCTACAACTTTTCCGAAGACGTCAACCCTCTATCTCAACAATTTAAAAAAATTAGTTTTGAATCTCACTTTTAGGGGGATTGATCCGAAAACTCTAACTGTCAAAAGATGGCGCTGGACATTCCCGTCAACTTTGCCGAAGACACCATTGCTCTATTTCCTCAATCATGCGAGCTATTAATTAAGAGCGTGAAAATGGGAAAATAAACCATTGTGCGTTGTTGTGCTAGTACCATATTCTGGAATACCGGATGAATTGCGGAGAAGGACAGCCGTAACCAAACCAGACGCCCTTGTAGGAACAACGCGCCCGATCATCGCCATCACCACCCTAAAGGTGACAGAGATCCGGTCGACGATAGCTAGAGGCCGCCATCGTAGCCACCCTGAAGGAAGGTATGGCGTAATGTGGCGTAATGCTGAAAATTTGTGGAAGGTGCCACTGACATTGTGCCACTCGCAGTGTTGCACAGCGTGCGATCAATTTGCGTTGAAGTTCAGAAACGGCACGCTGCGATTAAACATATTTGAACATTGTTCAGTTCAAAATATGTAACGCACGTGAGCTCGAAAGTGAACGCAACATGAGCAAGAACTGCACCCGCAGAATGCCAACATGCCAACATGGTACCCTGGTATCTGGTAAACTGAAATGGTCATGTTTCCACCATTTTTTCACCAATTCTAGCAATCTTGGGCTGATTCGATTCAGAAACTCACCCTCTATTGAGTTGGGCACCGTTTCGGTCACCGTGGATTTCCGGTAAACCCGGATTTCGGTGCAGAATCTTAATACCCGATGCCAAAATGTTCCACTTCATTGTGGCGCATATTTTCGCGCAACAACGCATGTATGCAGATGCGTCACAAAGCCCTATAGGGCAGCACCTTGGTCAGGACGCACATATGATTTGGTGACACATCCAAGCGCAGTTCATTTTTGGCTCGCGTTTAGTTCAAATGCAACACTGGGAGCCAGTAGAAGGGGCTCCAAAGAAGTAAGAGAAGAAAAGTGTGAGTTTTTATATACGACAGTGCGAATATTCCCTACCCGCGATGAACTGGTCAAGAACCATGCTGACCCTGAGGTGTTGGTTCAGGGAGCCTCAGGAAGGCTCCCCTCTGAACTAGTTGGCAGATACAAGTGAAAGAATGAGTATCCTTTAAAAGAATAAAGAACTCACTATTTGCTTAGATTACTCGTTTTCGACGTTTTCGACGTTTTGTCCTTTCGACGTTTTGTCTCTTTCGACGTTTTGGCATTCGACGTTTTGGCATTCGACGTTTTGTCTTTCGACGTTTTGTCCCTAAACCCCGTATGTAATGCTTATGAAAAATACTTTGAATTATATCTAAACATTTGTTTCTACCTAGGTGCTTAATTTGATAACCTACGTCGACACACTACTGAATTTTATAACCTACTGTTGATCTTAAAGGTTTATTACTAAGTAAGTAGTATATACTAAGATCTATTTGTCCTACAATTTGCTAATTTATACCTAAATGTAGCGCTGACCCAAGCACCTATCGTTAATCATAGAAGATTACTCCCGGTAGAACCACCTACTAGCTTGCACGCGAGGGTGAAGAAAAACCTATTGTAAGTTGCAGTAAAAATGTATGAACTTATGATCTACTTAAAACTAATAATATAACTCTATCAGCTTTAGGCTGTCTAAACCGGACCGCTAAAAGGAGGTTGCAGTTCTTAAAATCCGAACAGCAGCTTAAGTATTGTGGTTTCGCTAACTTATTTGTGCTATTCTGACCAACAGAAGCACTCCTCTATCCCGTTGTGCGCGGAGTTCAAGCAGGGATCAAGCTCCCGAAGGTTGATGCACGGTGTTCGATATTGCTCTCATTGTTTGCACTTTCGTTGGAACTGAACGCGCGCCCGTGGTCGAAGGACACCGTCATCATCGGGGTCTGACATCGAAGCTCCACTGCCTGCGCTCCTTTTGCACCATAATGGAGATGTCCGTTGACACACGACTCGCTTGTTGGTGGATCTTGATTCCTCTGTTGTAGCCTTCAGCGAGGCGTGTTTTACAATTTCATTCAAATTTATCGGTTCGATTGGGTACTGTGTAGTATTTCGGGAATGGAGCCCACGTTTGATGTTTGTTCCTTTGGAGTTCAACTTGTGTGTGTACCAGATCAACCGCGAGTAATAATTTTCTGCGTAACTCGATTCACTCGAAAGGGTCAATTTACTGCTGCAGCGTTTGCCCATTTGCATACATTTATGAGAAGAAATTGATGTTTGTTTCATTTGTGCCACAGAGTAAATTTCCGCGAATGGTTTCCCATCAATAACATTCAATTAAATGAGCTGCATATAGTACGCGAAAAATCTGCTCTTTTGGAGGTTGCTTGCGCAATACGTGGAGATCCACATGTCCCGTCCATTACCGGCATTGTTTATCGATAGTGACGTGCTTTCCTCGAACCAATAGCGACATGACTGAGGCCTCTGCATTATTGCAGAGTGCATGCATCGGAAACGACGTAGGAGACAGAGAGGGAAAATAATAAAATTGTTTCCGACGATAGGGTGAATTTACGTCGAATGGGGTCAGTAATGGATTTCAATTTATGATTTTATTGATACATCGTGTTTTTTATCTTCTCGCAGAAAATCGATTATCGAGAGCAAATTGAATGACGCATAATATTCGATTATTGAAATTTGTACAATAACTGTTTGAAGAAAATGATTCAAAATGATCGATACAAAACATTTCTTAAACCGAACATCAGTACCTTAAATAACGTTTCATATTGAAGGAATTAAATATTCACCATGTTGCCAACACTTCAATCTCTGTCGAAAAATCTACATCCATCCATCTGTGTCCTCTCCGGTGTGCGGACAAAAAATTCTTTCACACCCAGTCAGCCCCATCCAGTGGCCAACTCTTCCTGACCCCGACCCGATGAAGTTCGCTGCTGCTGCTGCACGAGCGATGATCAGTCAGGTCCTGTCGGGAGCAACTCGTATCAAACCAGGAAACAACAACAAACAAAACCAACTGCAGTTGCTTACATATTTATGACATTTGTTGCAACTTCCCACTCATTTTTCAGTAGATTTCAATCTTGGCCGGGTTCAAGTTGGGGACGAGTTGTGCTCAACACAACAATGACTGGTAGTGGTACAACAACCAAACCAACCAAGTCAAGCCACCGCACCACGGTGAGTGTTGCTTCCTTCGTCGAACAATAATAATCGAACTTCTGCATTCGGAGGAGGAAGGAGGTTCGCCAAAGCAGTTCGTCAGTAAGCAGCTTCCCGTCCAATTCTTCACACCTGAACACTGTCCCTGTCCCCTTCGGACTGGGATTGCTCACGCCTCGTGGTCCCACCAGATGATGCTGGAAATTGGAAACAGAGATTTGGGTTCATCGAAGAGAAACGACAATTCAACTAAGGGGAGGATGAGCCTTGTTTTGAGCCAAAATGTTTTTGCTTAACTATCATTGGGAAAAAAGCATTGGTCGTTTCTTATTATGAATTAAGGTAAATAAAATTATTGTTCCAAGCAAAAAATTATTATTAGCTTTATTAGGGAGATTTTCAGCCCGAGGCTGGTTCATCTCCAAGACCCAAGCAAAAAAATAATAAGCAAAGTAGACGATAGACAGAAGATAAGAGACAGGAATATTAGAATACATAAATATTGGTTATAAGAAAATTGGCTGTTAAAAGCCAATAATGTGGGAATATGGGAGAGTAAGGAGATGAGTAGAAAGTTAGAAACAGAAGAATAGGTGGAAAGTCAAAACATAGAAAGATACACTCGAAGCTCATTTTGCGCCCATTATAGGGGAGAGTGGACAGAACTGGACGTAAAAAATGGTATTGTTTTGATAACTTGTAACACTGTTCAAGTATGTAAAAACTGTGTTAACTGCAACAGTACTGTTATAGGTAAAGAATTGATTGTCTATTTACGATACATTATAAGGTAGCAAATACTAAAATTCGCTAGAAGTTGGAGTAGGTGCCATATGCAGGGTGTTGTTTTTTAAAAGAAGTACTTTTTAATACTAACAACACTGGAAAGAAGTGTACTAAAAAGTCGTGTGAAAAGAGCTCTATGTATACTCAATAATAACTCAAGATAATTTATAAATCAGAGATCAAAAAATCATGTCAAGAAATAAACCATTCTGGTAATTCAGGATTTTATCTATAATTATCAGACTTTTTTCTCGAAGATCACAAGGAATTTCGCCAAATATTTCTCTAAGAGAACCACTTTAATCTTATCATAGAATTTTACCAAACAACAAACTACGTTGAATGGTTAAATTTTTGGATTTTTATTTATGAAATGCAATTGTCATGCCAAATTTTACGGATATGTCGGAACCGAGGAAAGGAAAAGGACTTTCTAGAGCAAAAAGCTGCTATATAGTGTAGAAGCTCAAAATTCACGACTTTTCACCATTATTAAATTAAGGCAAACGTCATGCTAAGAAGCTGGGATTTCTTCGTGAATTCCTTCAGGGACACCTTCAGAAATCCCTCCAGGTATTTCTTGAGGAACTTCACCAGGAATTTACCAGACATTAATTCGGGAATTTCTCCTGGGATATCTTTAGAGGTTTCTCCAGTGATTGTTTAAATGCTTTTACCGAGGATTCCTTCAGACATTTCTCCAAGGATTTCCTAAGGAATTTCACCAGAGAACCTTTCAGAGATTTCTTCAGAAATTTATCCATATATGTATTCTTGGGCATGGGGTTTGTTCAGGAATTACTCCAGGAGTTTCTCCAAGAATTTATCCAGGGATTCACTCGTTAATTCCTTCTGTGATTCTTTTAGGAACAACTCCAGGGATTATTTTACAAATTTATCTAATGATTTCTCTAGAAACTCTTTCTGGAATTCCTTCGGGAGTTACTCCTGATATTCTTTCATGAACCCGTCCAGGAATTAATCCAGGACTTCCATCAGGAACTTCTTCGAAATTCCATTGGGAATTTCTCTTGCCATTGCTTCCCGGATTCCTGCTAGGGTATCTTCGGAAATTCCTCCTCCGAATTCCTTCAGGATCTGCTACAAGGATTCATCCAGGAGCTACTTCTCCAACTCTTCTTAGAATTGCTTCAGGATTTCTCCATGAACTCTTTTTGCGATTTCTTCAGAACTTCCTCTTATGATTTCTTCAGAAACTCCTCCTGGGATTCACTCAGGAATTTTTCCTGTGATTTCTTCGGATATTATTCCTGGAATTTCACCATGCGTTCCTCCGGGAATTTCGTAAGGGGATTCTCTAGATTTTTTTTTTCATGGATTTCTCAGTGAATTTTCGCAGGGATTCCTCTTGAATTTCTTCTGGGATTCCTTTCCTTCAGAAATTCCTTTAGAAAATTGTCCAGAGATTCCTCCATAGATACCACTGACATTTCTTCAGGAATTATTCTAGAGATTCCTCCAGGAATTCCTTTTCGGATTATTCCAAGAATTTCTCCAGGGATCCCTCCAAGGATTCCTCCAGGAATAACCCCAGGAACTCCTTGAGAAATTCTTCCAATAATTGATTCAGGAATTCCTCCTAATAAAGCAAACAAAAGAAACAGGAGAAGCAGGAATCTTCCAAAAATTTCTCCCGGAGTTCATCCAGGTATTCTTCCAGTAATTCCTTCATGAAATCTCCCAAAATATTCTGCAGAGATTCCTCCAGAAATTCCTTCAGGAAGTATTCCAGGAATTTCTACAGTAATTCCTACAGGAACACCTACAGGAATTCCTCCATACAATCCTCCAGGCATTCCTCCAAGAGTTCTTCCAGGAATTCCTTAAGGAATTTCACTAGGAACACCCCCAGAGATTACTCCAGAAATTCGTCTAGGCATTCCCCAAGAAATTTCTCCAGGCATTCCTTTCATGCAAAAATATATCCAAGAAATGTTAAATAAAAAGAAAATCGGGTTAAGTACGGTTCCTTTGAATTCCACTAAGAATTTGCATCCTTTGACAGATACGTATTTCGACCTCAACTGTAAGGTCGTCTTCAGTGTCTTGTACTTGACTCGACTCAAGACACTGAAGACGACCTTACAGTTGAGGTCGAAATACGTATCTGTCAAAGGATGCAAATTCTTAGTGGAATTCAAAGGAACCGTACTTAACCCGATTTTCTTTTTATTTACAGATATTCCCCTAACAAGCCCAGGTTAATCATCATCAAGAAATGTTACTGGAATTTCCCCAGGATTTGTTTTTTGAAATTCCCCGGACTTCCTCCAGAAACTCATACAGAAAAGTCTCCAAGAATTCCTCCAGGTAATCCTCCTAGTAAATCTCCAGGGATTCTATCAAAAATCCCGGCAGGGCTTCCCAAATATTATCCAGGAATTTCTTCAGGGATTTCTCCGAATTCTCCGAAAAAACCCTCCAGAGATCCTTCCAGGAATTCTTTCAGGGATTCCTCCGAGAATTCCTCCACGCATTCTTCCGTGTATTCCTCCAGACACTCTTCCAGGAGTTCCTCCAGGGTTTTATTCAGGAATTCTTGAAGGGATTTCTTTAGGAACACCTGCAGGGATTACTCCAGGAATTGCTCTAAGCATTTCTCCAAGAATTCCTTTGAAGCATTCCTCCAGAATGTCTGAAGAAATCTCTGGAGAATTTCGTGGAGATATTCCAGAGGAAATGCTTCAGGATTTTATTCAGGAATTTCTCCAAAAATTCCTTCAGAAATTCCTACAGTAATTTATGAAGGAATTCCTACAGCAATTTCTCCAGGGATTCTTAAGTTATTTATTTGAGAATTTCTCCTCCAGGAATTCCTGCAGGATGACCTCTAGGCATTTCACTAGGAATTATTCCATGCATGTTTTCCAGAATTTCTTCAAGCATTCCCCCAGAAATTCCTCTAGGAATGCCTCCACAGATTCCTTCAGAAATTCTGTCAGGTATTTCTCCTGGGGCTTCTGTAGAAATTTATTCAGGAGTTTCTCATTCGAGAATTTATTCAGGAATTCTCGAAGGGATTTCTCTAGGGCACCTGAAGGAATTCTTCTAAGCATTTCTCCAGGAATTCCTTTAGGCATTCTTCCAGAATGCCTGAAGAAATCTCTGGAGAAATTCCAGCAGAAATTTCTTCAGAAATTGTTTTGGAACTATCTTCAGGAATTCCTTAAAAAATTCCTACAGTAATATATTAAGGACACAGCAATTTCTCGAGGGACTCCTCTGGGAATTTATCCGGCAATTTCTCCTCCAGGTATTCCTCCATAAATTCCTCCAGACATTTCTCTAGGAATTACTCCATGCATTTCTTCCAGAATTCCTTCAGGAATTCCCCAGAAATTTGTCCAAAGATTCTTCCAGGAATTGTCTAAAAATTCCTCCAAGAATTTCCCTTTAAATTCTTCCAGGATTTTTTCTAGGAATTCCTTCAAGGATTTCACCTGGGATTCCCACAAGAATTTCTCCGAGGATATCTCAAGGAATTCATTTAGGAATTTCTTAAGGGACTTTTTCAGTTTTTAATTTCCAAGGATTCCTTCCATAATTTTTCAAGATATTCCTCCATGAATCCATCAAGGAATTGCTCTTCGAAATCCTCCAGGTATTTCTTCATAAATTCCTCCTGGGATTCCTCCAAGAGTTCCTCTAAGGGATTTTTTTCAAGTATTTCTGCAGGGATTCCACCTGGAATTTGATCAAAGGTATATCTAGGAATCCTCCAGGATGTTCTCCAAAAATTCCTCTAGATATTGCTTCAAGGATTTTTCCAGGAATTCCAGCAGGGGTTCTCCAGGAGGAGCGGCTCACAACAGCATCTGATCCCCATGTTAGGGGCAGCTGATCTACGTCCGAGTGCTAGGGAAGGACTCTAAGCTCAACTGTGCACTATGGTCCTCCGGAAAGTAATGGGTTGGTGTCAGGCCCTACGAGCCAGCCGTAAAAGAACATTGTAACGGAAAATCAGCAACAAAAAAATACGAACCGAGACCAACGGCAACGACCGCAGCGAACAAAAAGGACTTGCGATTGGAAACTCGGTACGTGGAACTGCCGATCTCTCAACTTCATTGGGAGCACCCGCATACTCGCCGATCTACTGAAGGACCGCGGGTTCGGCATCGTTGCGCTGCAGGAGGTGTGTTGGACAGGATCCATGGTGCGAACGTTTAGAGGTAATCATACCATCTACCAGAGCTGCGGCAACACACGCGAGCTGGGAACAGCTTTCATCGTGATGGGTGATATGCAGAGGCGCGTGATCGGTTGGTGGCCGATCGACGAAAAAATGTGCAGGTTGAGGATCAAGGGCCGATTCTTCAACTCCAGCATAATAAACGTGCACAGCCCCCACTCCCGAAGTACTGATGATGACAAAGACGCATTTTACGCGCAACTCGAACGCGAGTACGATCGCTGCCCAAGCCACGACGTCAAGATCATCATAGGAGGTTTGAACGCTCAGGTAGGCCAGGAGGAGGAATTCAGACCGACGATTGGTAAGTTCAGCGCCCACCAGCAGACGAACGAAAACGGCCTACGACTCATTGATTTCGCCGCCTCCAAAAATATGGCCATACGTAGCACCTTTTTCCAACACAGCCTCCCTTATCGTTACACCTCGAGATCATCACAGCAGACGGAATCTCAAATCGACCACGTTCTGATTTACGGAAGGCACTTCTCCGACATTATCGACGTCAGGACCTATCGTGACGCCAACATCGACTCCGACCACTATCTGGTGATGCTCAAACTGCGCCCAAAACTCTCCGTCATCAACAATGTACGGTACCGGCGACCGCCACGGTGCAACCTAGAGCGACTGATGCAATCGGATGTCGCCTCAGCATAAGTGCAGAATCTCAAAGCCGCGTTGCCAGACGAGGGCGAGCTCGATGAGGCCCCTTTAGAGGACTGCTGGAGTACAGTGAAAGCAGCCATCAACGACGCAGCAGAGAGCACCATCGGGTACGTGGAACGGAATCGACGGATCGAATGGTTCGACGAAGAGTACAGAACGGTTTTGGAGGAGAAGAACGCAGCGAGGGCGGTAATGCTGCAGCAAGGGACTCGACAGAACGTGGAACGTAACAAACAGAAGCAGAAACAGCAGACCCGCCTCTTTCGGGAGAAAAAGCGCCGCCTGGAAGATGCGAAGTGTGAAGAAATGGAACTGCTGTGCCGTTCCCAAGAAACACGGAAGTTCTATCAGAAGCTTAACGCATTCCGCAACGGCTTCGTGCCGCGAGCCGAAATATGCAGAGAAGAAGACGGAGGCCTCCTGACGGACGGACGTGAGGTGATCGAAATGTGGAAACAGCACTTCGATCAGCACCTGAACGGCGTGGAGAACGTAGGCACGGGAGCCCACGGCAACGGAGGAAACGACGACGCCAGTGCAGCGGAGGACGGAAATCATCCAACTCCCACGCTGAGGGAATTTAAGGATGCCATTCACCAGCTCAAAACCAACAAAGCAGCTTATCAAGATGGAGCCAGAAAAGTTGGCCACCTGTCTGCACCGGTTCATAGTCAAGATCTGGGAAACCGAACAGCTACCAGAGGAGTGGATGGAAGGGGTATTCTGCCCCATTCACAAAAAGGCAACCATTTGCAATGTGAGAACTTCAGAGCGATCACCATTTTGTATGATGCCTACAAAGTGCTATCCGAGATCATCTTCCGTCGTCTGTCATTTAGAACTAATGAGTTCGTGGGAACTTATCAAGCCGGCTTCATCGACGGCCGGTCGACAACGGACCAGATCTTCGCCGTACGGCAAGTCCTCCAGAAATGCCATGAATACTATTGGGACCTGGTATCACCTGTTCATCGACTTCGAAGCGGCATGCGACAGTATCGACTGGACAGAGCTATGGAAAATCATGGACGAACACGGTTTTCCTGGGAAGCTGACTAGACTGATTAAAGCAAGGATGGACGATGTGCAAAACTGCGTAAGGGTTTCGGGTGAACTATCCAGTATATTCTAATCTCGCCGGGGAACTGCGACAAGGTGACGCACTCACATGTTAACTCTTAAACATCACTCTGGAAGGATGCGATGAGCCGGGCTCAAAAGCAGGGGAACGATTTTCACAAAATTCGGTCAATTTGTTTGCTTCGCGGACGACATGGATATTATCGCCAGAACATGTGGAACGGTGGCAGAGCTGTACAATGTGCATCTGCTTGAAACGCGATGCAGTAAAGGTCGGACTGGTGATGAATGCCTCAAATACAAAGTATATGCTGGTTGGCGGAACCAAACACGACCGGATCCGTCTGGGTAGTAATGTTACGATAGACGGGGATACTTTCGAGGTGGTGGAGGAATTCGTCTACCTCGCATCCTTACTGACGGCTGACAACAACGTGAGCCGTGAAATTCGAAGGCGCATTATCAGTGGAAGTCGGGCCTACTACGGGCTCCAGAAGAAACTGCGGTCGAGAAAGATTCACCCACGCACCAAATGCACCATGTACAAAACGCTAATAAGACCGGTGATCCTCTACGGGCACGAGACATGAACCATGCTCGAGGAGGACCTGCAAGCACTCGGAGTTTTCGAGCGACGTGTGCTAAGGACGATCTTCGGCGGTGTGCAGGAGAACGGTGTATGGCGGAGAAGGATGAACCACGAGCTCGCTGCACTTTACGGCGAACCCAGCATCCAGAAAGTGATCAAAGCCGGAAGGATGCGGTGGGCACGGCATGTTGCAAGAATGCCGGACAACAACCCTGCAAAGCTGGTGTTTGCAACTGATACGGTTGGGACATGAAGGCGTGGAGCGCAGAGAGCACGATGGGCGGACCAGGTGGAGCGTGATCTGGCGAGCATTGGGCGCGACCGAGGATGGAGAACGGCAGCCACAAACCGAGTATTGTGGCATACTATTGTTGATTATGTCTTGTCTTAAATGTGATGTTGAACAAATAAATGTATGTATGAAATAGCATTCGACGCCCACTTATATAATGCAGAAAAGTTTAAGCAATAGTAAACATGCAAATGCACATTTTGAGCAATGTTCGATTCTACTTGAACAGTGTTGAGCTGAAATAATAATATTGAATACTATCACCTGTGCCTATTCAGATAACAATTATACATTTGGTCAAATGGACGATAGTCTAAGTTTTGAATGTAGAACATATCGATGTAAATGAATCGTACATTAAAAACGGTTTGAGTGAACAATAAAGACCGGTCCAGAAAGTATGGACGCAGTAAGAAAATACTGGAATTTCAAAACTATAGATCACTAGTTCTTTTTGAAAGCTACATCCTGTTGGTCAACCTATTTTCTCAGCATTTGTATAGCGTTTTTTGCGATTCCATCAATTTGTTTCAAAGTACATGAGCTTTCAGCGAAACATCATCGAAAAAATGTGCACAAACGATGTACAGAGTGTGGAAGGTCACTTAGGAAATGAGCAAAATATGGTGAGAGTAAGTGAGAAAGTCGTGCAAGCAGCAATCAGAAACCATGGTGGGGATAACACGTTTAAGCATAGGCAAAAATTGGAAGAAAAATGAAGATCCTGCTAACCCTCGTTTGGATAAACAAATAATGAAGGTGTTTGAGCACAAGAAAAAACCTTCTAACTTACACAGAGCGGGGTATGACCAAAAAAGTTATCATTTCGAATTCCAATGTTCATCGTGGCAAAGAACGTTTGAATTATTGATCTTATAGTAAGTAGAAACAGTCAAAACGAAATCCGAAACAAAAACCATCGATCAGAACCAGACAACTGAAGACTAGGTGCGTCCATACTTTCTGGGGCAGTATTTAAAGGAAATACTGGAAGATAACACAACAGTAAGAAAATAAGAGTGGAGAATACGAGCATAGGAAATGGAGAAGATATTAAGGCGAAACTGGAAGCATTTCCTCACTTTTTGGTTTTTGATTTTTTATTAAGTAACGAAGCAATATTTTCAAAATCGGTTTTCGTACACATGTAGAGGATGGATCAAGGTATCTTCTGATTTTTTTTCGTAGTGGAAAATGTTTTTCGTTTTTGCAGAAACCATTTTTGAACGAAATTACACAAAAAAATGGTTTTTGAAAAAATGGAAAACTTTTTCAACACCAAAAAAAATTAGAAGATACATTGATCCATGCTCTACATGTGCACGAAAACAGATTTTGAAAATATTGCTTTGTTATTTAATAAAAAATCTAAAACTGAAAAAATGAGGAAACGCTTCCAGTTTCGCCTTAAGATGGGAAGCTAGAAAAATAGGAATAAATGTAGAATGGTATGAAACTGAAGACAATTCTGATTGCAATATTATTCCTGGAAGAATCTACTAACAGTAATCAATAACGGATCACGAAACTCGAAGGAATCGATGAAAAATATATTTCTGTTCGAACGCTGTGTGAAATAACGTAGGTTCCTCAGCACAAGACGAACAAACCAACGACAACGGACGTGGACATGAGCCGGGGCACAAAATAATGATGTCTTTTTCACGTTTTTGATTTGTTTTGCAGCATCGCGTGGTGCGCGCTTCTGGGGTTGCCTGCCTGCCTGCCAATGCATATTGCGATCGATGTTCGAACGCGGAACCATCCGGATCGGAGTCGGAGTAGAGGAAGTCAAGGAATCTGGAAGCATAGCACAACACTGAGAAGCGCACCACATTTCCAATTCAAACTTCCACTCGATGTGTTTTGAATAAATTTAGACATCATCTCCCATCATCATCGTCAGTAGAAGAAGGCGAAACTAGCCAGCGCAGCGGATTGGGTGTTGAGAATAGCGACACTAATGGGGGAAGCATTGCATTGATAGGGTTTCTTGGGCGAACTGTTGATGGGGTTCGAAGGAACAACTGAGCGCCTCAAGACGAGAACAGAAATTTTCACATCATAAACAGGCAGTTGCTTGGGCAGTTGTGTACTATTTCATTAAATGTCAGAGGCATGCACAGTTGAGCGTTATGGAAATTTGGAATTACACTTTGAGAAACTAAAGCATGAATACAAAAGATTGTAGGAAAAAAATAAAACGCCAAGTACAATTTCCTTCTGTATTACTGTTCGAAAACGTTTATTGATCATTGAATTTCAATAGACCTGGGATGGGGATTAAAATCCACGAGAAGTTCAAAGGAATTGGTGCTTCCTACGGCATCACGGCTACTGTACATCATAAATCTACATAAAATTGATTAAAATATAAGTCATTTTAGCATTCTTGAGCCAATTTTCCTGTTTGACTATATGCGCCTACGTCCATGGCGAACAAACATGCGGGCTTCAATGGCTCTACTGACGACGCTAAACTCGGCCATCGAATGCACGAAATCGGGTATGCGCTCCCACGCCACCAATCGAACAAGCCACCGAACGAAGGAGACAGCTGATATTTCCTTCTTCCAGCTGCTTCCACCTCATACACCACCCGATTCGCGGAAGATTTTTCGAAATCGTCGCCGTGTGGCCGGCAGGCCATCACTATGAAAAATATGCCACATTTCCAAACGGAGGAAACCTCGCAAAAACACGCTCTTCGCTGCTCCGTACGGAATCAATTGTTATTTGAGTAGTATCCCTTTCCCATGACAACTCAATCGCTGACATGACACCACATCACCGCCAATGTGCCAAACCAGCAATATCCCATGTTCTCAAATTCAAGTGACCCCACAATTTATGAATCGGCAAAAATGACCACAGTTTATGGATCACTCCATTTGATCAACATGGTGATTCATAAATAGTGTACAAAAATTAAGGTGATTCATCGGTGTGGGGTCACTGTACTCTGCCTGGGGTTCGACGCTGTTGAGACGACGACGACGCAATCATATCTGAATCAACGATGACGAGGACGACGAGCATGGCAGCAGAAATGGCTCTCATCATCACCACCATCGCATCGCACGGGATCGACTGTCGCCGTTCCGATAATGGATTCAGAATTTTGATATTTGTATTTCTGATTTGTACGCGATCTCCCGGGATGGCTGCCGCCATGCATCGGGAACGTCGTTTTCTTCGCCCCGGTAGAAGCCACGGCAATAGCAGCGGTAGCATTTCAATATTCCAGTAAACTCCAGCCGCTGCAGCTGCAGCAAGCTTTGCTCTTCACGGGAGCACACATGTATCGACCAACGATGATGATGTTGTTGGCTTAGGCTCGATGCGGGGGCTTTGTATTAATAATTAACGACGCCGGCATTGCAATCAGTTAGAAGCGCTGCGAAGAACGAGAATTTCAGTTACAGGTGAATCTGGATTTTGTCAACGCATAGACTAATATAACTAGAGTTTTATTCTGAGTAAATAAGGTGATTAACCTAGATTCACGTAGCTTAGGTATGTACTTCCTTTAAAGTAACATTACCCAAATGGAATTATGTACATACTATTCGGAGCAATCCCCCAGAGTTAAGGTGAAGTTAAGAATGTCTTTAAGCACAGGATATTACCCAAGCATTACTAGTGATCATTTGAAGTACTAAGAACAAAGTACACGCTCACACTGCTTCGTGTTACTATGGACGAATTTCGCGCCAACTCGACCAACGGTTGGCAGCACCCTCTCAGAATCGAACGAAACTTTGTGGGCATAAACAATAGGTCTTTCTAAGCAACTTTGCATATTTTGTTTTTCGAAATTTTTCAAGAGTAACATTTGAAGAGGGCCTAATTTTTTTTTCAAAGATTTTTTTCAAATCGATGTAACTCAAAAATGACAAGACCTACAAAAAAGTATTGTATGGCGGACTGTCGTGAAATTCCATGAAGTTTTTTAGAAAAATATCTAAAAAATACAAAATTAATTCCTACACTGAAAAATAGTGGTTTTAAAAATTTAAATCGATATTACAAAAAACCCTATGTTTTTAAATCGATGATTTTTTTTCTGGAGAAAGGTATTTCAATTACCTACATTGTCTCCAAACAATGTTGCTGTGACATATTTAAGGGAAAAAAGTTTTTCTAACAAAAACTTTTTTCATGTCCACATTGAGTGAATATTTTTCATCGTGTTTCGTGCCAACATGGCCATATATAGGTTCAGTAGCCTCTCATCAACCAATGAAACTAAATGGATGTTTAAAAAAATGTTGAAGAAGCAATTTTGCAAAATCTAACATTTATCTAGACTACCATTTGAAAAGGGCGTATTAGGGTGGCCCACACTTATATGAAAAACATAAAATTCGAAAAATGACAAGTCTTACCTCCTGTATCGATTGTTTTGGACTCCCAGGAGCTACGTTCAGCATTTGAGCGAAAACGAGTTAGTCTAAGGGGTGATACACAAATTATGTCACGCAAAATACGACCTTTTTCAACCCCCCTCCCCTCCCCTCTATGTCACGCTTTTTATATGGGACCTCACCACTGTTTGTATGGGTCGTCACGTTCTGCAAAACCTCGCCCCCTCCCCTTCTAAAGCATGACGTAATTTGTGCATGGCCCCTAATGGGGCGCTCAACGAGCATGAAGTTTGTATGGGAAAACTAGGCCAAATGTATGCAGGAATCTTAAGCTTTTGATTTTTGCCGCTAGGTGACGCTGCAAGTGTTCAATTAATAAAAAAATATTTAAAAACCTTAGCTATTCTTGTAGGTGACGATATGCCAAACAACTTTATCGAAGACCGCAAAGGGATCCGAAGCCTGTTAAAAATTTATACTCTAGGTAAAGTGAGGTGAAACATTATTGTCGTTTTTCCAATACAGTTAAAGGAATATCAATAATGAAATCCCAATGCTTCGCCTCACTGACGGATCACTTACGGGTCTTCAACAAAGTTGTTTTGCATATAGTCACCTACAATAATATCAATGTGTTTATTAATTGAGCGCTTACAGCGCCACCTAGCGGCAAAAATCAAAAGCTTAAGATTTCTGCATACATTTGGCCAAGTTTTCCCATACAAACTTCAAGCTCATTGAGCGCCCCATTAGGGGCCATGCACAAATTACGTCACGCTTTAGAAGGGGAGGGGGCGAGGTTTTGCAGAACGTGACGACCCATACAAACAGTGGTGAGGTCCCATATAAAAAGCGTGACATAGAGGGGAGGGGAGGGGGGTTGAAAAAGGTCGTATTTTGCGTGACATAATTTGTGTATCACCCCTTAGACTAACTCGTTTTCGCTCAAATGCTGAACGTAGCTCCTGGGAGTCCAAAACAATCGATACAGGAGGTAAGACTTGTCATTTTTCGAATTTTATGTTTTTCATATAAGTGTGGGCCACCCTAATACGCCCTTTTCAAATGGTAGTCTAGATAAATGTTAGATTTTGCAAAATTGCTTCTTCAACATTTTTTTAAACATCCATTAAGTTTCATTGGTTGATGAGAGGCTACTGAACCTATATATGGCCATGTTGGCACGAAACACGATGAAAAATATTCACTCAATGTGGACATGAAAAAAGTTTTTGTTAGAAAAACTTTTTTTCCTTAAATATGTCACAGCAACATTGTTTGGAGACAATGTAGGTAATTGAAATACCTTTCTCCAGAAAAAAAATCATCGATTTAAAAACATAGGGTTTTTTGTAATATCGATTTAAATTTTTAAAACCTCTATTTTTCAGTGTAGGAATTAATTTTGTATTTTTTAGATATTTTTCTAAAAAACTTCATGGAATTTCACGACAGTCCGTCATACAATACTTTTTTGTAGGTCTTGTCATTTTTGAGTTACATCGATTTGAAAAAAATCTTTGAAAAAAAATTAGGCCCTCTTCAAATGTTACTCTTGAAAAATTTCGAAAAACAAAATACGCAAAGTTGCTTAGAAAGACCTATTGTTTATGCCCACAAAGTTTCGTTCGATTCTGAGAGGGTGCTACCAGCCCCATAGTAGGGTTGGCGCGAAATTCGTCTATGTTGGGTCACCAGGGCTCCTATAGCCACAGCTGTAAAAGTATGAGTATGCAGCAGGTTCATGCTTACTTACCATACCGATCAGGCTAAGGCTGGGGTGGCCTCTGTTGTACATAGTAGCCGTCTTCATTCAACTCGGTCCATGGCTGTTTGTCTCCAGTTCCGCACTCTGCGTAGAGTCCGCAGATCGTTCTCCACTTAGTCAACCCACCTAGCTCGTTGAGCACCACGTCTTCTTGTACCGGTCGGATGACTCTCGAGAACCATTTTAGTCGGGTTGCTATGGGGCTGTTCATAAACCACGTATACTAAATTTGACCATCTCAGACTCCCCCCCCCCCCCCCTCGAAGACTTTTGTCCAAACAAAAATTTTAAAATTTGTACGGAGCGTAGACTTTGGCTAGAAACACCCCCCCCCCCTCCAAATCCTACGTGGTTTATGAACGGCCCCTATCCGACATCCTGATGACGTGAACCGTCCACCGTAGCCTCCCGATTTTCGCGGTATGGACGATGGTTGGTTCTCTCAGCAACTGATGCAGCTCGTGGTTCATTCGACTTCTCCGTGTCCCGTCATCTATCTGCACTCCGCCGTAGATGGTACGCAACGTGGAATACGGGATGACGTATTCCATTCCCGGTTGTTCCAGGAACTTTTCGTAAACTTCATTGGGCATAAAGTATCTTCGTGCCTGCCACACGATATACACATGCAAAATGGCCATTGGAATACGAAGTTCTCAGTTAATAACTGTGGAAGTGCTTAAATATAGTTGAGAAGTAGGCTTTGTCCCAGTGAGGACGATATGCCAATAAGAAGAAGGAGGCGATAGATCAAACAGTGCACAATGGGTCCAGAGCCGCATTTACAAAGACAAAAATATTTGTGCCTAAACCATAAGTTTTAGATACATGATGTCTTTGGGAAAGTTTCTTCATATTTTTCAACCTTTTTTCTCATTATTGTGAAATTAGGGTGGTCCTTCTGGTTTAGCTGATTCAAACATCTGCTTTTTAACAGTTTTATGTACGCTTACAAAATGTTCTACAAAGTTGTTGTTCGGGAGTAAGATCATTCACCCAAGGATTCAACCCTGGATACCATTACAGCCGAGTCTCGATCATCGAATAATGAGAGGAGAGATAAGCATCGATGTCGTTATGGATGACTCATTAGCCGAATATAGTGCAAGGGGAATTCCCGAAACAGCTGCTTATAATTAGTTGCATAATTCCACTCGGAGCAAGTGGTCGTCGGAGACCCTTGCATAGCTTTTCTGAATGTAAATTTTGTATATAGACTAATCAATAAATGTTCTGTGTAAAAAGAGTTGTTTGATCGTAATATGGAATTGTTAAGTAATAAAATTGCATTAGTGGGAGAAAGTGTACCTGTTCGTCACTTACCATGCCGGTGTTAAGGAACACTGTGACAGGATGGATGGAATAACCCCCCCCCCCCCCCCTTTGGAATCACATTACGGTCCTTCCGAGGGCAAATCACACCCAGGTCGATGTTGGGGCTTGGACGAAGGGAGCCTCCGACAGTTGTAAAAGAACTTATTTGGAGTAAGTTTGCCGAAGAAACCATTATTCTATCTCTTATGGTTCCTAACTTATATTTTTCTAAAAGAATCATGTTAGGGTGATCCATGAAATTACGTTTTCATGCAATAACTATTAATCCATTCGTTTCTCGTAAAAACTTATTTCCGAGCACTTTCAGTACTATCAATGACGCATATTTTTTCCAAAGAGCTCAATGTTCTATCTCTCATAGTTAAAAAGATATTGGCTTTTTTCTTCAAAAAATCACTATTTTTTTTTTAAGTCATATTTCAAAAAGGAGCAAATGGATTTTCAATCGCCGAATTGCATTGAAAAGATCGTACTCTGTTCTATTGATGGTGAAAAAATTGTGAGTTCCTTTTTTGTTTGAAGCTTTTTATTGAATTTAAAAAATACGGTTTTTTACATAGAAAATCAGTTGTAACTCTTAAAATCGATGAGATGCAAAGTTGGCGTCTTCGACAATATTGTGAGTTTTTGGATGCTCTGAAAGTGCTCAGAACAAAGTATATCGAAAAAATCAACGCATAAAATTATATTAAATAAAAACGGTTTTTCATATGGAAAACGAAACAATTCAAGCAAATTTTACTCCTCTTTGCTAGATAGATCAAAGTAGCTTGATAAATAATCATCAATTTCCTTTTAGAACCAATGTTTATTTATACTGTCATCAACATTAAAGCACAATGTTGGTAAGATACCGCGAATTATGTATCTTTGAGAGGCTTTTATGTTAACATCAATATTTACCAGTAATTCACATTTTCACTATCCATGAATTGAAGAGAGAAAATTAAAATTAAATTGACGGAAATTAGCTAAAAATCAATTTTAAGGTTGAGTCTATTGACGGAATGTAGAATATAAACAACTTTAAACTTTTTCGACATGGTTACTTCGATCTATCTAACATAAACGATTTGAATTTTCTTGAAATGTTTTGTTTTCCATATGATTGAAAACCCGTTTTTATTCAATATAATTTTATGCGTTGATTTTTTCGCTATACTTAGTTTTGAGCACTTTTAGAGCATCCACAAACTCACAATATTGTCGAAGACGCCAACCTTGTATCTCATCGATTTTAATAGTTACAACTGATTTTCTATGTAAAAAATCGTATTTTTAAAATTCAATAAAAAGCTTCAAACAAAAAAGGTACTCACAGTTTTTTTACCATCAATAGAACAGAGTACGATCTTTTCAATGCAATTCGGCGATTGAAAATCCATTTGCTCCTTTTTGAGATATGAATTTTTGAAAAAAAAAGTGATTTTTTGAAGAAAAAAGCCAATATCTTTTTAACTATGAGAGATAGAACATTGAGCTCTTTGGAAAAAATATGCGTCATTGATAGTTCTAAAAGTGTTCGGAAAAAAGTTTTCACGAGAAACGAATGGATTAAACGTTATTGCACGAAAACTGAATTTCATGGATCACCCTAACATGATTCTTTTAGAAAAATATAAGTTAGGAACCATAAGAGATAGAATAATGGTTTCTTCGGCAAACTTACTCCAAATAAGTTCTTTTACAACTTTGTAGAACATTTTGTAAGGGTACATAAAATTATTAAAAAGCGGATGTTTGAATCAGCTAAACTAGAGGGACCACCCTAATTTCACAATGATGAGAAAAAAGTTCGAAAAATATGAAGAAACTTTCCCAAAGACATTATGTATCTAAAACTTCAGATTTAGGCACAAACATTTTTGTCTTCGTAAATGCGGCTCTGGATCCATTGTGCAGTGAGTTCAAAAACTGTTTAGGGCCTTCATGAAGCCCGTGTTCATTGGTCAGCGATTCTACAAGCGTGACTAATGATGTTTCGCGGTATTATAAATAACGTTTGCAGTCACTCTCATTAACGCATTGAAACGCCCTCCTGATACACCTTGAAATATCAGAAAATCTCCATAATAATTACGAAAACTTCTCTAAAACACTGCTGAAGCCCCCTGAAACAACCTGAATCCTCCTAAAATCTGTGGAAACGTCTGGAAACACCTCTTCAGGCCGTCGCAGATTTTTTTAAACTCCATTGAAGCCCCCTGAAATCTCCTGAAGCTCCCTGAAACCCATGAAACTCCATGCAATCCCCTGAAATACTCATAAACGCACGTCAACGTCTTGAAACCTCTCAGAAAACCACCGAAGACCTCCGTCTCAGTTGCGTTACATGCGATCCGAGGGGGTTTTAGGGATTTCGAATGCATTTAGACAGCTTTAGATGATTTTTGGCGAGTTTCAGAGGCGTTAACACTCAGGCGTTACGAAGGTGTTTTCGGGGGTTTCTGAGGGTCTCAGATGCGCTACATGGTGTTCAAGAGGGTTTTAATGGGATTTCAAGGGCATTTCAGAAAACTTCAGAGATTTTGGCGAGTTTCAGAGGCGTAACGAAGACGTTTTCGGGGGTTTTTGAGGGTCTCAGATGCGTTACATGGGGTCCGAGGGGGTTTTAGGGCGATTTCGAAAGCGTTTTATGAAGCTCCAAAAGCGTTAAAAGGCGTTTTCGAGGGTTTCGAAGATACTCAGGGTTGTTATAGGGGATTTTTAATGGAGGGTTAAGGGGGCCTACAGTCTCTGAAAATACAGGTTGTGTAAGCATTATTTTTATTTAACACCGTTCAACACTAAATTTTATTATGGGATGAGAAAAAAAAAGAACAGGGGTTTGGGACCCTAGAAGTGAATTGTGAAAGAATTTTTGAAAAATATTGAACCGGGCCTTCACAGTTCAAACCCGAAGTTTGTATGGAGAGCTTGGGGTGCTCAATTGATATGTGGATTAGAACGCGCTTTGCATATACAGGGTGTTTGGTTCCGGGTTTTGGATATTTTCAGGGCTGATAGGTCTTGATGAGAGATGAAAAAGTTCCCATGGAACATAGGGTCGGAAATCACTGCTAAGTGAGTTAATCACATTTTAAGTTTTTAATTTTTGGTTATCTTTGAAGTCCTATATCTACTAAACTATCAATCGTACAAACTTTATCAGCGCACGAATTGAAAGCTAATTACTTCTACTTTCTTAGTCTCTTGGACGTAAACTTTGTAAAAATAGTTTAAAAGGCCTTAAATTGAAAAATAGTGCAAAATTGGTCGAAAAAATCGACTCTTTTTTGGACATTTTTGATGATTTAAATATGAAAATAAAGCTTTTGTTAAAAAAGTTCTTCTACAAAACATGCACGAACTTGTTCCCTAAAAATGTTTCTTTGACACCAAAACTCTATCTTTTGTAGTTAAGCCAAAAAATGTTTTTGAAAATAACGTTCCAAATTGCATTAACTTCATGCCAAAACAATGGTCATCACCCTATCCGTCGTGCGTTCGTGTGCTGTTGCTCCACGGCATGCGGACGACTACTGCTGCTGGCTTGGCTGCTGGTGATGTCATCGCATACAGAAAACGAGCTCGCTCTTTGTCGCGTCACATCTCCGCCTGTGGAATCACTCGAGGCGGAGTTTGGATTTGCGCATACTAAGTGCGACGTGCAGTTAACTTGTTTTTCGACGGAGCGAAAGGAAAGCGTCGACGAAAGTGTATTTACAAGAGCAACCATTTAAATCCTTCGCACTCGTAGCTCTGCTGCGGTGCTGTTCAGATGGGGGGTCTGTGCGTGCGGCAATTTAGAGCATGCACTTATTTGATGCATTTCATTTTTTTTTGTATGATGTGCAAGGATAATGATTCTTCTTATTTCTTGCATAACATTCCCACTGGGACAGAGCCTGTTTCTCAGCTCAGTTGTAAAACATACAGCAATAAATTCCTTTGGAACCAATCATGGGGGATCCTTGGGAAATGATACCTTTGAGGAATCTAATCAATAAGTTGGACATTTTAGGAGATATTGGGGATTTTTAAGGAACATTGGGGATTTTTAGGAGATATTGGGAAGGGGAAAAGGGAACTTAGGAATCATGGCGGTCCTTGAGAAATGATACCTTTGGGGAATCTAATCAACAAGTTGGACATATTAGGAGAAATTGGGGATTCTTAAGGGACATTGGGGATTTTTGGGAGATATTGGGGAGGGTAAAGGGAACTTAGAAATCATTGGGTCCTTGGGAAATGATACCTTTGGGGAACTAATCAACAATTTGGATATTTTAGGAGAAGTTGGGGATTCTTAAGGAACATTGGGGATTTTTAGGAAATATTGGGCATTTTTAAGGAACCTTGGGGATTTTTAAGGAACATTGGGGATTTTTAGGAGATATTGGGAAGGGGAAAAGGGAACTTAGGAATCATGGCGGTCCTTGAGAAATGATACCTTTGGGGAATCTAATCAACAAGTTGGACATTTTAGGAGAAGTTGGGGATTCTTAAGGGACATTGGGGATTTTTAGGAGATATTGGGAAGGGGTAAAGGGAACTTAGAAATCATGGGGGTCCTTGGGAAATGATACCTTTGGGGAATCTAATCAACAAGTTGGATATTTTAGGAGAAGTTGGGGATTCTTAAGGAACATTGGGAATTTTTAGGAAATATTGGGCATTTTTAAGGAACCTTGGGGATTTTTAAGGAACATTGGGGATTTTTAGGAGATATTGGGAAGGGGAAAAGGGAACTTAGGAATCATGGGGGTCCTTGAAAAATGATACCTTTGGGGAATCTTATCAACAAGTTGGACATTTTAGGAGAAGTTGGGGATTCTTAAGGGACATTGGGGATTTTTAGGAGATATTGGGAAGGGGAAAAGGGGACTTAGGAATCATGGCGGTCCTTGAGAAATGATACCTTTGGGGAATCTAATCAACAAGTTGGACATTTTAGGAGATATTGGGGATTTTTAAGGAACATTGGGGATTTTTAGGAGATATTGGGAAGGGGAAAAGGGAACTTAGGAATCATGGCGGTCCTTGAGAAATGATACCTTTGGGGAATCAAATCAAAAAGTTGGACATTTTAGGAGATATTGGGGATTCTTAAGGAACATTGGGGATTTTTAGGAGATATTGGGAAGGGGAAAAGGGAACTTAGGAATCATGGCGGTCCTTGGGAAATGATACCTTTGCGGAATCTAATCAACAAGTTGGACATTTTAGGAGATATTGGGGATTTTTAAGGGACATTGGGGATTTTTAGGAGATATTGGGGAGGGTAAAGGGAACTTAGAAATCATGGGGGTCCTTGGGAAATGATACCTTTGGGGAATCTAATCAACAAGTTGGACATTTTAGGAGATATTGGGGATTTTTAAGGAACATTGGGGATTTTTAGGAGATATTGGGAAGGGGAAAAGGGAACTTAGGAATCATGGCGGTCCTTGAGAAATGATACCTTTGGGGAATCAAATCAACAAGTTGGACATTTTAGGAGATATTGGGGATTTTTAAGGAACATTGGGGATTTTTAGGAGATATAGGGGCGGGTAAAGGGAACTTAGGAATCATGGGTGTCCTTGGGAAATGATACCTTTGGGGAATCTAATCAACAAGTTGGACATTTTAGGAGATATTGGGGATTTTTAAGGAACATTGGGGATTTTTAGGAGATATTGGGAAGGAGAAATGGGAACTTAGGAATCATGGCGGTCCTTGAGAAATGATACCTTTGGGGAATCTAATCAACAAGTTGGACATTTTAGGAGATATTGGGGATTTTTAAGGAACATTGGGGATTTTTAGGAGATATAGGGGCGGGTAAAGGGAACTTAGGAATCATGGGTGTCCTTGGGAAATGATACCTTTGGGGAATCTAATCAACAAGTTGGACATTTTAGGAGATATTGGGGATTTTTAAGGAACATTGGGGATTTTTAGGAGATATAGGGGCGGGTAAAGGGAACTTAGGAATCATGGGTGTCCTTGGGAAATGATACCTTTGGGGAATCTAATCAACAAGTTGGACATTTTAGGAGATATTGGGGATTTTTAAGGAACATTGGGGATTTTTAGGAGATATTGGGAAGGGGAAAAGGGAACTTAGGAATCATGGCGGTCCTTGAGAAATGATACCTTTGGGGAATCTAATCAACAAGTTGGACATTTTAGGAGATATTGGGGATTTTTAAGGAACATTGGGGATTTTTAGGAGATATTGGGAAGGGGAAAAGGGAACTTAGGAATCATGGCGGTCCTTGAGAAATGATACCTTTGGGGAATCTAATCAACAAGTTGGACATTTTAGGAGATATTGGGGATTTTTAAGGAACATTGGGGATTTTTAGGAGATATAGGGGCGGGTAAAGGGAACTTAGGAATCATGGGTGTCCTTGGGAAATGATACCTTTGGGGAATCTAATCAACAAGTTGGACATTTTAGGAGATATTGGGGATTTTTAAGGAACATTGGGGATTTTTAGGAGATATTGGGAAGGGGAAAAGGAAACTTAGGAATCATGGCGGTCCTTGAGAAATGATACCTTTGGGGAATCTAATCAACAAGTTGGACATTTTAGGAGATATTGGGGATTTTTAAGGAACATTGGGGATTTTTAGGAGATATTGGGAAGGGGGAAAGGGAACTTAGGAATCATGGCGGTCCTTGAGAAATGATACCTTTGGGGAATCTAATCAACAAGTTGGACATTTTAGGAGATATTGGGGATGTTTAAGGAACATTGGGGATTTTAGGAGATATAGGGGCGGGTAAAGGGAACTTAGGAATCATGGGTGTCCTTGGGAAATGATACCTTTGGGGAATCTAATCAACAAGTTGGACATTTTAGGAGATATTGGGGATTTTTAAGGAACATTGGGGATTTTTAGGAGATATTGGGAAGGGGAAAAGGGAACTTAGGAATCATGGCGGTCCTTGAGAAATGATACCTTTGGGGAATCTAATCAACAAGTTGGACATTTTAGGAGATATTGGGGATTTTTAAGGAACATTGGGGATTTTTAGGAGATATTGGTAAGGGAAAAAGGGAACTTAGGAATCATGGCGGTCCTTGAGAAATGATACCTTTGGGGAATCTAATCAACAAGTTGGACATTTTAGGAGATATTGGGGATGTTTAAGGAACATTGGGGATTTTAGGAGATATAGGGGCGGGTAAAGGGAACTTAGGAATCATGGGTGTCCTTGGGAAATGATACCTTTGGGGAATCTAATCAACAAGTTGGACATTTTAGGAGATATTGGGGATTTTTAAGGAACATTGGGGATTTTTAGGAGATATTGGGAAGGGGAAAAGGGAACTTAGGAATCATGGCGGTCCTTGAGAAATGATACCTTTGGGGAATCTAATCAACAAGTTGGACATTTTAGGAGATATTGGGGATTTTTAAGGAACATTGGGGATTTTTAGGAGATATTGGGAAGGGGAAAAGGGAACTTAGGAATCATGGCGGTCCTTGAGAAATGATACCTTTGGGGAATCTAATCAACAAGTTGGACATTTTAGGAGATATTGGGGATTTTTAAGGAACATTGGGGATTTTTAGGAGATATTGGGAAGGGGAAAAGGGAACTTAGGAATCATGGCGGTCCTTGAGAAATGATACCTTTGGGGAATCTAATCAACAAGTTGGACATTTTAGGAGATATTGGGGATTTTTAAGGAACATTGGGGATTTTAAGGAGATATTGGGAAGGGGAAAAGGGAACTTAGGAATCATGGCGGTCCTTGAGAAATGATACCTTTGGGGAATCTAATCAACAAGTTGGACATTTTAGGAGATATTGGGGATGTTTAAGGAACATTGGGGATTTTAGGAGATATAGGGGCGGGTAAAGGGAACTTAGGAATCATGGGTGTCCTTGGGAAATGATACCTTTGGGGAATCTAATCAACAAGTTGGACATTTTAGGAGATATTGGGGATTTTTAAGGAACATTGGGGATTTTTAGGAGATATTGGGAAGGGGAAAAGGGGACTTAGGAATCATGGCGGTCCTTGAGAAATGATACCTTTGGGGAATCTAATCAACAAGTTGGACATTTTAGGAGATATTGGGGATTTTTAAGGAACATTGGGGATTTTTAGGAGATATTGGGAAGGGGAAAAGGGAACTTAGGAATCATGGCGGTCCTTGAGAAATGATACCTTTGGGGAATCTAATCAACAAGTTGGACATTTTAGGAGATATTGGGGATTTTTAAGGGACATTGGGGATTTTTAGGAGATATTGGGGAGGGTAAAGGGAACTTAGAAATCATGGGGGTCCTTGGGAAATGATACCTTTGGGGAATCTAATCAACAAGTTGGACATTTTAGGAGATATTGGGGATTTTTAAGGAACATTGGGGATTTTTAGGAGATATTGGGAAGGGGAAAAGGGAACTTAGGAATCATGGCGGTCCTTGAGAAATGATACCTTTGGGGAATCTAATCAACAAGTTGGACATTTTAGGAGATATTGGGGATTTTTAAGGAACATTGGGGATTTTTAGGAGATATTGGGAAGGGGAAAAGGGAACTTAGGAATCATGGCGGTCCTTGAGAAATGATACCTTTGGGGAATCTAATCAACAAGTTGGACATTTTAGGAGATATTGGGGATTTTTAAGGAACATTGGGGATTTTTAGGAGATATAGGGGCGGGTAAAGGGAACTTAGGAATCATGGGTGTCCTTGGGAAATGATACCTTTGGGGAATCTAATCAACAAGTTGGACATTTTAGGAGATATTGGGGATTTTTAAGGGACATTGGGGATTTTTAGGAGATATTGGGGAGGGTAAAGGGAACTTAGAAATCATGGGGGTCCTTGGGAAATGATACCTTTGGGGAATCTAATCAACAAGTTGGACATTTTAGGAGATATTGGGGATTTTTAAGGAACATTGGGGATTTTTAGGAG
Source organism: Aedes albopictus (assembly GCF_035046485.1). NCBI lineage: Eukaryota > Metazoa > Arthropoda > Insecta > Diptera > Culicidae > Aedes > Aedes albopictus. Next base: position 432,726,644 of record NC_085138.1, read on the forward strand.
ATATTGGGAAGGGGAAAAGGGAACTTAGGAATCATGGCGGTCCTTGAGAAATGATACCTTTGGGGAATCTAATCAACAAGTTGGACATTTTAGGAGATATTGGGGATTTTTAAGGAACATTGGGGATTTTAGGAGATATAGAAGCGGGTAAAGGGAACTTAGGAATCATGGGTGTCCTTGGGAAATGATACCTTTGGGGAATCTAATCAACAAGTTGGACATTTTAGGAGATATTGGGGATTTTTAAGGAACATTGGGGATTTTTAGGAGATATTGGGAAGGGGAAAAGGGAACTTAGGAATCATGGGTGTCCTTGGGAAATGATACCTTTGGGGAATCTAATCAACAAGTTGGACATTTTAGGAGATATTGGGGATTTTTAAGGAACATTGGGGATTTTTAGGAGATATTGGGAAGGGGAAAAGGGAACTTAGGAATCATGGCGGTCCTTGAGAAATGATACCTTTGGGGAATCTAATCAACAAGTTGGACATTTTAGGAGATATTGGGGATTTTTAAGGAACATTGGGGATTTTTAGGAGATATAGGGGCGGGTAAAGGGAACTTAGAAATCATGGGGGTCCTTGGGAAATGATACCTTTGGGGAATCTAATCAACACGTTGGACATTTTAGGAGATATTGGGGATTTTTAAGGGACATTGGGGATTTTTAGGAGATATTGGGGAGGGTAAAGGGAACTTAGAAATCATGGGGGTCCTTGGGATATGATACCTTTGGGGAATCTAATCAACAAGTTGGACATTTTAGGAGATATTGGGGATTTTTAAGGAACATTGGGGATTTTTAGGAGATATAGGGGCGGGTAAAGGGAACTTAGAAATCATGGGGGTCCTTGGGAAATGATACCTTTGGGGAATCTAATCAACACGTTGGACATTTTAGGAGATATTGGGGATTTTTAAGGGACATTGGGGATTTTTAGGAGATATTGGGGAGGGTAAAGGGAACTTAGAAATCATGGGGGTCCTTGGGAAATGATACCTTTGGGGAATCTAATCAACAAGTTGGACATTTTAGGAGATATTGGGGATTTTTAAGGGACATTGGGGATTTTTAGGAGATATTGGGGAGGGTAAAGGGAACTTAGAAATCATGCGGGTCCTTGGGAAATGATACCTTTGGGGAATCTAATCAACAAGTTGGACATTTTAGGAGATATTGGGGATTTTTAAGGAACATTGGGAATTTTTAGGAGATATTGGGAAGGGGAAAAGGGAACTTAGGAATCATGGCGGTCCTTGAGAAATGATACCTTTGGGGAATCTAATCAACAAGTTGGACATTTTAGGAGATATTGGGGATTTTTAAGGGACATTGGGGATTTTTAGGAGATATTGGGGAGGGTAAAGGGAACTTAGAAATCATGGGGGTCCTTGGGAAATGATACCTTTGGGGAATCTAATCAACAAGTTGGACATTTTAGGAGATATTGGGGATTTTTAAGGAACATTGGGGATTTTTAGGAGATATTGGGAAGGAGAAAAGGGAACTTAGGAATCATGGCGGTCCTTGAGAAATGATACCTTTGGGGAATCTAATCAACAAGTTGGACATTTTAGGAGATATTGGGGATTTTTAAGGAACATTGGGGATTTTTAGGAGATATTGGGAAGGAGAAAAGGGAACTTAGGAATCATGGCGGTCCTTGAGAAATGATACCTTTGGGGAATCTAATCAACAAGTTGGACATTTTAGGAGATATTGGGGATTTTTAAGAAACATTGGGGATTTTTAGGAGATATAGGGGCGGGTAAAGGGAACTTAGGAATTATGGCGGTCCTTGAGAAATGATACCTTTGGGGAATCTAATCAACAAGTTGGACATTTTAGGAGATATTGGGGATTTTTAAGGAACATTGGGGATTTTTAGGAGATATAGGGGCGGGTAAAGGGAACTTAGGAATCATGGGTGTCCTTGGGAAATGATACCTTTGGGGAATCTAATCAACAAGTTGGACATTTTAGGAGATATTGGGGATTCTTAAGGGACATTGGGGATTTTTAGGAGATATTGGGGAGGGTAAAGGGAACTTAGAAATCATGGGGGTCCTTGGGAAATGATACCTTTGGGGAATCTAATCAACAAGTTGGACATTTTAGGAGATATTGGGGATTTTTAGGGAACATTGGGGATTTTTAGGAGATATTGGGAAGGGGAAAAGGGAACTTAGGAATCATGGCGGTCCTTGAGAAATGATACCTTTGGGGAATCTAATCAACAAGTTGGACATTTTAGGAGATATTGGGGATTTTAAAGGGACATTGGGGATTTTTAGGAGCTATTGGGGAGGGTAAAGGGAACTTAGAAATAATGGGGGTCCTTGAGAAATGATACCTTTGGGGAATCTAATCAACAAGTTGGACATTTTAGGAGATATTGGGGATTTTTAAGGAACATTGGGGATTTTTAGGAGATATTGGGAAGGGGAAAAGGGAACTTAGGAATCATGGCGGTCCTTGAGAAATGATACCTTTGGGGAATCTAATCAACAAGTTGGACATTTTAGGAGATATTGGGGATTTTTAAGGAACATTGGGGATTTTTAGGAGATATTGGGAAGGGGAAAAGGGAACTTAGGAATCATGGCGGTCCTTGAGAAATGATACCTTTGGGGAATCTAATCAACAAGTTGGACATTTTAGGAGATATTGGGGATTTTTAAGGAACATTGGGGATTTTTAGGAGATATTGGGAAGGGGAAAAGGGAACTTAGGAATCATGGCGGTCCTTGAGAAATGATACCTTTGGGGAATCAAATCAAAAAGTTGGACATTTTAGGAGATATTGGGGATTCTTAAGGAACATTGGGGATTTTTAGGAGATATTGGGAAGGGGAAAAGGGAACTTAGGAATCATGGGTGTCCTTGGGAAATGATACCTTTGGGGAATCTAATCAACAAGTTGGACATTTTAGGAGATATTGGGGATTTTTAAGGAACATTGGGGATTTTTAGGAGATATTGGGAAGGGGAAAAGGGAACTTAGGAATCATGGCGGTCCTTGAGAAATGATACCTTTGGGGAATCTAATCAACAAGTTGGACATTTTAGGAGATATTGGGGATTTTTAAGGAACATTGGGGATTTTTAGGAGATATTGGGAAGGGGAAAAGGGAACTTAGGAATCATGGCGGTCCTTGAGAAATGATACCTTTGGGGAATCTAATCAACAAGTTGGACATTTTAGGAGATATTGGGGATTTTTAAGGAACATTGGGGATTTTTAGGAGATATAGGGGCGGGTAAAGGGAACTTAGGAATCATGGGTGTCCTTGGGAAATGATACCTTTGGGGAATCTAATCAACAAGTTGGACATTTTAGGAGATATTGGGGATTTTTAAGGAACATTGGGGATTTTTAGGAGATATTGGGAAGGGGAAAAGGGAACTTAGGAATCATGGCGGTCCTTGAGAAATGATACCTTTGGGGAATCTAATCAACAAGTTGGACATTTTAGGAGATATTGGGGATTTTTAAGGAACATTGGGGATTTTTAGGAGATATTGGGAAGGGGAAAAGGGAACTTAGGAATCATGGCGGTCCTTGAGAAATGATACCTTTGGGGAATCTAATCAACAAGTTGGACATTTTAGGAGATATTGGGGATTTTTAAGGAACATTGGGGATTTTTAGGAGATATAGGGGCGGGTAAAGGGAACTTAGGAATCATGGGTGTCCTTGGGAAATGATACCTTTGGAGAATCTAATCAACAAGTTGGACATTTTAGGAGATATTGGGGATTTTTAAGGAACATTGGGGATTTTTAGGAGATATTGGGAAGGGGAAAAGGGAACTTAGGAATCATGGCGGTCCTTGAGAAATGATACCTTTGGGGAATCTAATCAACAAGTTGGACATTTTAGGAGATATTGGGGATTTTTAAGGAACATTGGGGATTTTTAGGAGATATAGGGGCGGGTAAAGGGAACTTAGGAATCATGGGTGTCCTTGGGAAATGATACCTTTGGGGAATCTAATCAACAAGTTGGACATTTTAGGAGATATTGGGGATTTTTAAGGAACATTGGGGATTTTTAGGAGATATTGGGAAGGGGAAAAGGGAACTTAGGAATCATGGCGGTCCTTGAGAAATGATACCTTTGGGGAATCTAATCAACAAGTTGGACATTTTAGGAGATATTGGGGATTTTTAAGGAACATTGGGGATTTTTAGGAGATATTGGGAAGGGGAAAAGGGAACTTAGGAATCATGGCGGTCCTTGAGAAATGATACCTTTGGGGAATCTAATCAACAAGTTGGACATTTTAGGAGATATTGGGGATTTTTAAGGAACATTGGGGATTTTTAGGAGATATAGGGGCGGGTAAAGGGAACTTAGGAATCATGGGTGTCCTTGGGAAATGATACCTTTGGGGAATCTAATCAACAAGTTGGACATTTTAGGAGATATTGGGTATTTTTAAGGAACATTGGGGATTTTTAGGAGATATAGGGGCGGGTAAAGGGAACTTAGGAATCATGGGTGTCCTTGGGAAATGATACCTTTGGGGAATCTAATCAACAAGTTGGACATTTTAGGAGATATTGGGGATTTTTAAGGAACATTGGGGATTTTTAGGAGATATTGGGAAGGGGAAAAGGGAACTTAGGAATCATGGCGGTCCTTGAGAAATGATACCTTTGGGGAATCTAATCAACAAGTTGGACATTTTAGGAGATATTGGGGATTTTTAAGGAACATTGGGGATTTTTAGGAGATATTGGGAAGGGGAAAAGGGAACTTAGGAATCATGGCGGTCCTTGAGAAATGATACCTTTGGGGAATCTAATCAACAAGTTGGACATTTTAGGAGATATTGGGGATGTTTAAGGAACATTGGGGATTTTAGGAGATATAGGGGCGGGTAAAGGGAACTTAGGAATCATGGGTGTCCTTGGGAAATGATACCTTTGGGGAATCTAATCAACAAGTTGGACATTTTAGGAGATATTGGGGATTTTTAAGGAACATTGGGGATTTTTAGGAGATATTGGGAAGGGGAAAAGGGAACTTAGGAATCATGGCGGTCCTTGAGAAATGATACCTTTGGGGAATCTAATCAACAAGTTGGACATTTTAGGAGATATTGGGGATTTTTAAGGAACATTGGGGATTTTTAGGAGATATTGGGAAGGGGAAAAGGGAACTTAGGAATCATGGCGGTCCTTGAGAAATGATACCTTTGGGGAATCTAATCAACAAGTTGGACATTTTAGGAGATATTGGGGATGTTTAAGGAACATTGGGGATTTTAGGAGATATAGGGGCGGGTAAAGGGAACTTAGGAATCATGGGTGTCCTTGGGAAATGATACCTTTGGGGAATCTAATCAACAAGTTGGACATTTTAGGAGATATTGGGGATTTTTAAGGAACATTGGGGATTTTTAGGAGATATTGGGAAGGGGAAAAGGGAACTTAGGAATCATGGCGGTCCTTGAGAAATGATACCTTTGGGGAATCTAATCAACAAGTTGGACATTTTAGGAGATATTGGGGATTTTTAAGGAACATTGGGGATTTTTAGGAGATATAGGGGCGGGTAAAGGGAACTTAGGAATCATGGGTGTCCTTGGGAAATGATACCTTTGGGGAATCTAATCAACAAGTTGGACATTTTAGGAGATATTGGGGATTTTTAAGGAACATTGGGGATTTTTAGGAGATATTGGGAAGGGGAAAAGGGGACTTAGGAATCATGGCGGTCCTTGAGAAATGATACCTTTGGGGAATCTAATCAACAAGTTGGACATTTTAGGAGATATTGGGGATTTTTAAGGAACATTGGGGATTTTTAGGAGATATTGGGAAGGGGAAAAGGGAACTTAGGAATCATGGCGGTCCTTGAGAAATGATACCTTTGGGGAATCTAATCAACAAGTTGGACATTTTAGGAGATATTGGGGATTTTTAAGGGACATTGGGGATTTTTAGGAGATATTGGGGAGGGTAAAGGGAACTTAGAAATCATGGGGGTCCTTGGGAAATGATACCTTTGGGGAATCTAATCAACAAGTTGGACATTTTAGGAGATATTGGGGATTTTTAAGGAACATTGGGGATTTTTAGGAGATATTGGGAAGGGGAAAAGGGAACTTAGGAATCATGGCGGTCCTTGAGAAATGATACCTTTGGGGAATCTAATCAACAAGTTGGACATTTTAGGAGATATTGGGGATTTTTAAGGAACATTGGGGATTTTAGGAGATATAGAAGCGGGTAAAGGGAACTTAGGAATCATGGGTGTCCTTGGGAAATGATACCTTTGGGGAATCTAATCAACAAGTTGGACATTTTAGGAGATATTGGGGATTTTTAAGGAACATTGGGGATTTTTAGGAGATATAGGGGCGGGTAAAGGGAACTTAGGAATCATGGGTGTCCTTGGGAAATGATACCTTTGGGGAATCTAATCAACAAGTTGGACATTTTAGGAGATATTGGGGATTTTTAAGGAACATTGGGGATTTTTAGGAGATATTGGGAAGGGGAAAAGGGAACTTAGGAATCATGGCGGTCCTTGAGAAATGATACCTTTGGGGAATCTAATCAACAAGTTGGACATTTTAGGAGATATTGGGGATTTTTAAGGAACATTGGGGATTTTTAGGAGATATAGGGGCGGGTAAAGGGAACTTAGAAATCATGGGGGTCCTTGGGAAATGATACCTTTGGGGAATCTAATCAACACGTTGGACATTTTAGGAGATATTGGGGATTTTTAAGGGACATTGGGGATTTTTAGGAGATATTGGGAAGGGGAAAAGGGAACTTAGGAATCATGGCGGTCCTTGAGAAATGATACCTTTGGGGAATCTAATCAACAAGTTGGACATTTTAGGAGATATTGGGGATTTTTAAGGAACATTGGGGATTTTTAGGAGATATTGGGAAGGGGAAAAGGGAACTTAGGAATCATGGCGGTCCTTGAGAAATGATACCTTTGGGGAATCTAATCAACAAGTTGGACATTTTAGGAGATATTGGGGATGTTTAAGGAACATTGGGGATTTTAGGAGATATAGGGGCGGGTAAAGGGAACTTAGGAATCATGGGTGTCCTTGGGAAATGATACCTTTGGGGAATCTAATCAACAAGTTGGACATTTTAGGAGATATTGGGGATTTTTAAGGAACATTGGGGATTTTTAGGAGATATTGGGAAGGGGAAAAGGGAACTTAGGAATCATGGCGGTCCTTGAGAAATGATACCTTTGGGGAATCTAATCAACAAGTTGGACATTTTAGGAGATATTGGGGATTTTTAAGGAACATTGGGGATTTTTAGGAGATATTGGGAAGGAGAAAAGGGAACTTAGGAATCATGGCGGTCCTTGAGAAATGATACCTTTGGGGAATCTAATCAACAAGTTGGACATTTTAGGAGATATTGGGGATGTTTAAGGAACATTGGGGATTTTAGGAGATATAGGGGCGGGTAAAGGGAACTTAGGAATCATGGGTGTCCTTGGGAAATGATACCTTTGGGGAATCTAATCAACAAGTTGGACATTTTAGGAGATATTGGGGATTTTTAAGGAACATTGGGGATTTTTAGGAGATATTGGGAAGGGGAAAAGGGAACTTAGGAATCATGGCGGTCCTTGAGAAATGATACCTTTGGGGAATCTAATCAACAAGTTGGACATTTTAGGAGATATTGGGGATGTTTAAGGAACATTGGGGATTTTAGGAGATATAGGGGCGAGTAAAGGGAACTTAGGAATCATGGGTGTCCTTGGGAAATGATACCTTTGTGGAATCTAATCAACAAGTTGGACATTTTAGGAGATATTGGGGATTTTTAAGGAACATTGGGGATTTTTAGGAGATATTGGGAAGGGGAAAAGGGGACTTAGGAATCATGGCGGTCCTTGAGAAATGATACCTTTGATGAATCTAATCAACAAGTTGGACATTTTAGGAGATATTGGGGATTTTTAAGGAACATTGGGGATTTTTAGGAGATATTGGGAAGGGGAAAAGGGAACTTAGGAATCATGGCGGTCCTTGAGAAATGATACCTTTGGGGAATCTAATCAACAAGTTGGACATTTTAGGAGATATTGGGGATTTTTAAGGGACATTGGGGATTTTTAGGAGATATTGGGGAGGGTAAAGGGAACTAAGAAATCATGGGGGTCCTTGGGAAATGATACCTTTGGGGAATCTAATCAACAAGTTGGACATTTTAGGAGATATTGGGGATTTTTAAGGAACATTGGGGATTTTTAGGAGATATTGGGAAGGGGAAAAGGGAACTTAGGAATCATGGCGGTCCTTGAGAAATGATACCTTTGGGGAATCTAATCAACAAGTTGGACATTTTAGGAGATATTGGGGATTTTTAAGGAACATTGGGGATTTTTAGGAGATATTGGGAAGGGGAAAAGGGAACTTAGGAATCATGGCGGTCCTTGAGAAATGATACCTTTGGGGAATCTAATCAACAAGTTGGACATTTTAGGAGATATTGGGGATTTTTAAGGAACATTGGGGATTTTTAGGAGATATAGGGGCGGGTAAAGGGAACTTAGGAATCATGGGTGTCCTTGGGAAATGATACCTTTGGGGAATCTAATCAACAAGTTGGACATTTTAGGAGATATTGGGGATTTTTAAGGAACATTGGGGATTTTTAGGAGATATTGGGAAGGGGAAAAGGGGACTTAGGAATCATGGCGGTCCTTGAGAAATGATACCTTTGGGGAATCTAATCAACAAGTTGGACATTTTAGGAGATATTGGGGATTTTTAAGGAACATTGGGGATTTTTAGGAGATATTGGGAAGGGGAAAAGGGAACTTAGGAATCATGGCGGTCCTTGAGAAATGATACCTTTGGGGAATCTAATCAACAAGTTGGACATTTTAGGAGATATTGGGGATTTTTAAGGGACATTGGGGATTTTTAGGAGATATTGAGGAGGGTAAAGGGAACTTAGAAATCATGGGGGTCCTTGGGAAATGATACCTTTGGGGAATCTAATCAACAAGTTGGACATTTTAGGAGATATTGGGGATTTTTAAGGAACATTGGGGATTTTTAGGAGATATTGGGAAGGGGAAAAGGGAACTTAGGAATCATGGCGGTCCTTGAGAAATGATACCTTTGGGGAATCTAATCAACAAGTTGGACATTTTAGGAGATATTGGGGATTTTTAAGGAACATTGGGGATTTTTAGGAGATATAGGGGCGGGTAAAGGGAACTTAGAAATCATGGGGGTCCTTGGGAAATGATACCTTTGGGGAATCTAATCAACACGTTGGACATTTTAGGAGATATTGGGGATTTTTAAGGGACATTGGGGATTTTTAGGAGATATTGGGGAGGGTAAAGGGAACTTAGAAATCATGGGGGTCCTTGGGATATGATACCTTTGGGGAATCTAATCAACAAGTTGGACATTTTAGGAGATATTGGGGATTTTTAAGGAACATTGGGGATTTTTAGGAGATATAGGGGCGGGTAAAGGGAACTTAGAAATCATGGGGGTCCTTGGGAAATGATACCTTTGGGGAATCTAATCAACACGTTGGACATTTTAGGAGATATTGGGGATTTTTAAGGGACATTGGGGATTTTTAGGAGATATTGGGGAGGGTAAAGGGAACTTAGAAATCATGGGGGTCCTTGGGAAATGATACCTTTGGGGAATCTAATCAACAAGTTGGACATTTTAGGAGATATTGGGGATTTTTAAGGGACATTGGGGATTTTTAGGAGATATTGGGGAGGGTAAAGGGAACTTAGAAATCATGGGGGTCCTTGGGAAATGATACCTTTGGGGAATCTTATCAACAAGTTGGACATTTTAGGAGATATTGGGGATTTTTAAGGAACATTGGGGATTTTTAGGAGATATTGGGAAGGAGAAAAGGGAACTTAGGAATCATGGCGGTCCTTGAGAAATGATACCTTTGGGGAATTTAATCAACAAGTTGGACATTTTAGGAGATATTGGGGATTTTTAAGGAACATTGGGGATTTTTAGGAGATATAGGGGCGGGTAAAGGGAACTTAGGAATCATGGGTGTCCTTGGGAAATGATACCTTTGGGGAATCTAATCAACAAGTTGGACATTTTAGGAGATATTGGGGATTTTTAAGGGACATTGGGGATTTTTAGGAGATATTGGGGAGGGTAAAGGGAACTTAGAAATCATGCGGGTCCTTGGGAAATGATACCTTTGGGGAATCTAATCAACAAGTTGGACATTTTAGGAGATATTGGGGATTTTTAAGGAACATTGGGGATTTTTAGGAGATATTGGGAAGGGGAAAAGGGAACTTAGGAATCATGGCGGTCCTTGAGAAATGATACCTTTGGGGAATCTAATCAACAAGTTGGACATTTTAGGAGATATTGGGGATTTTTAAGGGACATTGGGGATTTTTAGGAGATATTGGGGAGGGTAAAGGGAACTTAGAAATCATGGGGGTCCTTGGGAAATGATACCTTTGGGGAATCTAATCAACAAGTTGGACATTTTAGGAGATATTGGGGATTTTTAAGGAACATTGGGGATTTTTAGGAGATATTGGGAAGGAGAAAAGGGAACTTAGGAATCATGGCGGTCCTTGAGAAATGATACCTTTGGGGAATCTAATCAACAAGTTGGACATTTTAGGAGATATTGGGGATTTTTAAGGAACATTGGGGATTTTTAGGAGATATTGGGAAGGAGAAAAGGGAACTTAGGAATCATGGCGGTCCTTGAGAAATGATACCTTTGGGGAATCTAATCAACAAGTTGGACATTTTAGGAGATATTGGGGATTTTTAAGAAACATTGGGGATTTTTAGGAGATATAGGGGCGGGTAAAGGGAACTTAGGAATTATGGCGGTCCTTGAGAAATGATACCTTTGGGGAATCTAATCAACAAGTTGGACATTTTAGGAGATATTGGGGATTTTTAAGGAACATTGGGGATTTTAAGGAGATATAGGGGCGGGTAAAGGGAACTTAGGAATCATGGGTGTCCTTGGGAAATGATACCTTTGGGGAATCTAATCAACAAGTTGGACATTTTAGGAGATATTGGGGATTCTTAAGGGACATTGGGGATTTTTAGGAGATATTGGGGAGGGTAAAGGGAACTTAGAAATCATGGGGGTCCTTGGGAAATGATACCTTTGGGGAATCTAATCAACAAGTTGGACATTTTAGGAGATATTGGGGATTTTTAGGGAACATTGGGGATTTTTAGGAGATATTGGGAAGGGGAAAAGGGAACTTAGGAATCATGGCGGTCCTTGAGAAATGATACCTTTGGGGAATCTAATCAACAAGTTGGACATTTTAGGAGATATTGGGGATTTTAAAGGGACATTGGGGATTTTTAGGAGCTATTGGGGAGGGTAAAGGGAACTTAGAAATAATGGGGGTCCTTGGGAAATGATACCTTTGGGGAATCTAATCAACAAGTTGGACATTTTAGGAGATATTGGGGATTTTTAAGGAACATTGGGGATTTTTAGGAGATATTGGGAAGGGGAAAAGGGAACTTAGGAATCATGGCGGTCCTTGAGAAATGATACCTTTGGGGAATCTAATCAACAAGTTGGACATTTTAGGAGATATTGGGGATTTTTAAGGAACATTGGGGATTTTTAGGAGATATTGGGAAGGGGAAAAGGGAACTTAGGAATCATGGCGGTCCTTGAGAAATGATACCTTTGGGGAATCTAATCAACAAGTTGGACATTTTAGGAGATATTGGGGATTTTTAAGGAACATTGGGGATTTTTAGGAGATATTGGGAAGGGGAAAAGGGAACTTAGGAATCATGGCGGTCCTTGAGAAATGATACCTTTGGGGAATCAAATCAAAAAGTTGGACATTTTAGGAGATATTGGGGATTCTTAAGGAACATTGGGGATTTTTAGGAGATATTGGGAAGGGGAAAAGGGAACTTAGGAATCATGGGTGTCCTTGGGAAATGATACCTTTGGGGAATCTAATCAACAAGTTGGACATTTTAGGAGATATTGGGGATTTTTAAGGAACATTGGGGATTTTTAGGAGATATAGGGGCGGGTAAAGGGAACTTAGGAATCATGGGGGTCCTTGGGAAATGATACCTTTGGGGAATCTAATCAACAAGTTGGATATTTTAGGTGAAGTTGGGGATTCTTAAGGAACATTGGGGATTTTTAAGGAACATTGGGGATTTTTAGGAGATATTGGGAAGGGGAAAAGGGAACTTAGGAATCATGGCGGTCCTTGAGAAATGATATCTTTGGGGAATCTAATCAACAAGTTGGATATTTTAGGAGATATTGGGGATTTTTAAGGAACATTGGGGATTTTTAGGAGATATTGGGGAGAGTAAAGGGAACTTAGGAATCATGGGGGTCCTTGAGAAATGATACCTTTGGGGAATCTAATCAACAAGTTGGACATTTTAGGAGATATTGGGGATTTTTAAGGAACATTGGGGATTTTTAGGAGATATAGGGGCGGGTAAAGGGAACTTAGGAATCATGGGTGTCCTTGGGAAATGATACCTTTGGGGAATCTAATCAACAAGTTGGACATTTTAGGAGATATTGGGGATTTTTAAGGAACATTGGGGATTTTTAAGGAACATTGAGGATTTTTAGGAGATATTGGGAAGGGGAAAAGGGAACTTATGAATCATGGCGGTCCTTGAGAAATGATATCTTTGGGGAATCTAATCAACAAGTTGGATATTTTAGGAGATATTGGGGATTTTTAAAGGAACATTGGGGATTTTTAGGAAATATTGGGCATTTTTAAGGAACCTTGGGGATTTTAAGGAACATTGGGGATTTTTAGGAGATATTGGGAAGGGGAAAAGGGAACTTAGGAATCATGGCGGTCCTTGAGAAATGATATCTTTGGGGAATCTAATCAACAAGTTGGATATTTTAGGAGATATTGGGGATTTTTAAGGAACATTATGGATTTTTAGAAGATATTGGGGAGAGTAAAGGGAACTTAGGAATCATGGGGGTCCTTGAGAAATGATACCTTTGGGGAATCTAATCAACAAGTTGGACATTTTAGGAGATATTGGGGATTCTTAAGGGACATAGGGGATGATGATTCCTATGTTTTCTTTACCCTCTCCAATATCTCCTGAAAATTATCAATGTTTCTTAAAAAATCCCCTACTTCTGCTAAAATGATCAACTTGTTGCTTGGGTTCCCCAAAGGTATCATTTCCCATGCAGACCCACATAATTCCTAAGTTCGCCTTACCCTCCCCAATATCTCCTTAAATCCCAATCGTTCCTTATAAAATCTCCAATATCTTCTCAAAAGCCCAAAAATTCCTTAAAAAATCCCCTCTATCTTCTAAAAATCCCCAACATTCCTTAAAAATCTCCAATATCTCCTCAAAATTTCCAATGTTCTTGAAGCATCCCCAGCTTCTCCTAAAATGTCCAACTAAATCTAACGAATCCCAAAGGTATCATTTCCCAAGGACCCCCATGATTCCTAAGTTCCGATTACCCTCCCAAATACAGGTATACCTCGATTTAGTGGACCCTCGATTATATGGACCCTCGATTTTATGTACTTCGATTTTATGTACATTTTACCTCGATTTTATGTACATTTTTTTAATGATAAAACTTGTAATATTCAATCAGTTCAATACCTGCAGTTTGTATCATGATGACTTATAATGCAGGGGTTTTCAGCCCTTTTGACTCGTGGATCACTTTATATCAATAAATTATTTTGTGGAGCACTCATATTAGACTCATATGACAAAATGTGTGATAAATTATTTCTAGTGCTGTCATGGTAGAATCAGAGCTAGTTAGTCAATATTCCCCAAATCCAGCTTCCCTACACAATGTTTTGAAGGAATACCAAAAGGAATGTGAATAAATTTTGGGAATTTCCTTAATAATCTTTTGTAGAGAATTCCTAAAGCAATCCTTGGGGACACTTCTTTAGAAAGTTTCTAGGGAAATTTTGAAAGAGTTTTTGAGCTTCTGATCCTCAATGTATTCGTGAATCATATTCTAAAAAAAATATGGAATATTTTTAAGAAACTTTATAAAAGGTTTTCTAGATAAAAGCGTTGAAAAAAAAAATCGAAAAATCGGGAAGAATCTCCATTAAAGGAATCCGAAGAAATTCGTAGATAAATTTCTGGAACAATCTATGCAAAATTTTTTGAACCCATTTTTGGAAGCTATCCATGCAAGACTTTCTTAAGGTGTTCTTGGTAAAATTTCTAAATGATATTCTAAAGTTTAGAGGAATCTCTAGAAGATTTTGTGAAAAAATTCTGACTGAATTTCGTAAGGATTCCCTGGATGATTTTTTGAAGTAAATCTACGAGCAGTTTCCAAAGAAGTCACTGACAGAATTTCTTTAAAAATCTCTGGAAGATTTTATCAGGAGCTCGTGAAAGATTTTTTAAACGAATCCTAGAATTGATTTCAGCACGGATCCATGGAAGATTTATCGAAAAATCTGTAGAAGTTCGTTCAAAGTCATCCTTGGAGAAATATGTAAAGAAATCCGTGGAGGAAAATCTGGTGATATTTTTGAATAAATTATTGGTCGAATTTATAATAAAAACCATGGGAGATTATCTGAAAGAACCCCTGGAAAAAAATGTGAAGGAATTCTCAGGGTAGTTTCTATAGGAATGCCTGGAGAAAATTCCCGAACGATTCTCACATTTTTTAAGAAACCCTGGAGAAATTCCTAGAGAAATCCCAGGAAGTTTTTTTCGACAGAAATTTAGATTAAAAGGAAATCTTTGGAGCAATTTCTAAAGCAAACCCCGGAGAAAGTTTTGGAATAAATCTTTGGAGGATTGTTTGGGATAATGCTTAAAGGAATTTCCGAAATATTTTTCGAAACAAAATTGAAAAAGTTTCAAAAAAGGTAGAAGAGGAATTTCTACAAAAAATCGTACACATCTCTTTCTGAAAATTCTGGAGAAATCCTTAGAAATTGGAAGTTACTGTGGAAGTTACTGTAGAAGAGGAATTTCTACAAAAAATCGTACACATCTCTTTCTGAAAATTCTGGAGAAATCCTTAGAAATTGGAAGTTACTGTGGGAATATTTGGTGAAACCCTTGGAAGAATTTCCAAAATTTTCCAGTTCAAATTTTTAAAACTTTTGAAACATTTGCGAATGTCTAGAGCAATTTATACATAAATAACTAAAGGAATTTCTAACACAATCTCTGAAATGATTTGTGAAAAATCATGGAGGAAGTGGTGAAGCAAATCTTGCCAAATTTCGTTAAATAATTCTTTGTGACTCTTCTGGAGGAACACATGGAAGATTTTCTGAAATATTCTGTAACATGATTTGATGTGGAAAGTTTTATTCGGAAACCGTAAAATTGAAAATTCTGGGTTCACCTAATTCAATTTAACACCCCAAAATTGCAACAAAAGGCGACCGAGCAGATAGCGGCACAAACCTACACTACTCGTACAGAAAGATCGTTCGGCAAATACAGCACAACCATTGTCATTGTCACGAATCTCTAAATTTCCGAAGGAACCCTTTGAGGAAGTTCAGATGGGATCCCTGGAGGAATTTAGAAACTTTTTCAATTTTTTGGGACATTTATGCAAATAACGTTATTGTGTATGTCTATTGCTCAAAATATTGGCTTTTGAATCAACCTTACTTAGGTTAGCACACAAAAGATTTCGATCGTAACAAAAAAGCGAGATAGTGGTTTATTCGTTATTTAGCGAGAATTACTAATATATGCCAAAAACTCCGAGCCTTTAATCGAAAACTCAATTTTCATGCAATTTTTGTATGTTTTGGTACATTTTGGTATAAAATTTACATAAAAATAAAATAAAAAATTTTGCTTCGATTTTATGTAAAATTCGATTTTATAGACATTTCAAAAATTGAAATGTCCACTAAATCGAGGTATACCTGTATCTCCTACAATTCCCAAAGCTCCTTATAAAGTTCCCAATATCTCATAAAAATCCCCAACGTCATGAATAATCTCCAATATCTCCTGAAAATCCCCAAAGTTTCTTAAAAATCTCCAATATCTCCTAAAAATCCCCAATGTTCCTTTAAAATCCCCAATATCTCGTAAAAATCCCCAATGTTCCTTAAAAATCCCCAATATCTCCTAAAATGACCAACTTGTTGATTAGATTCCCCAAAGGTATCATTTCTCAAGGACCGCCATGATTCCTAAGTTCCCTTTTCCCCTTCCCAATATCTCCTAAAAATCCCCAATGTTCCTTAGAAATCCCCAAGGTTCCTTAAAAATGCCCAATATCTCCTAAAAATCCCCAATGTTCCTTAAGAATCCCCAACTTCTCCTAAAATGTCCAACTTGTTGATTAGATTCCCCAAAGGTATCATTTCCCAAGGACCCCCATGATTTCTAAGTTCCCTTTACCCTCCCCAATATCTCCCAAAAATCCCCAATGTCCCTTAAGAATCCCCAATTTCTCCTAAAATGTCCATCTTGTTGATTAGATTCCCCAAAGGTATTATTTCTCATGGACCGCCATGATTCCTAAGTTCCCTTTTCCCCTTCCCAATATCTCCTAAAAATCCCCAATGTTCCTTAAAAATCCCCAATATCTCCTAAAATGTCCAACTTGTTGATTAGATTCCCCAAAGGTATCATTTCCCAAGGACCCCCATGATTTCTAAGTTCCCTTTACCCTCCCCAATATCTCCCAAAAATCCCCAATGTCCCTTAAGAATCCCCAATTTCTCCTAAAATGTCCAACTTGTTGATTAGATTCCCCAAAGGTATTATTTCTCATGGACCGCCATGATTCCTAAGTTCCCTTTTTCCCTTCCCAATATCTCCTAAAAATCCCCAATGTTCCTTAAAAATCCCCAAGGTTCCTTAAAAATGCCCAATATTTCCTAAAAATCCCCAATGTTCCTTAAGAATCCCCAACTTCTCCTAAAATATCCAACTTGTTGATTAGATTCCCCAAAGGTATCATTTCCCAAGGACCCCCATGATTCCTAAGTTCCCTTTACTCGCCCCTATATCTCCTAAAAATCCCCAATGTCCCTTAAGAATCCCCAACTTCTCCTAAAATGTCCAACTTGTTGATAAGATTCCCCAAAGGTATCATTTCTCAAGGACCGCCATGATTCCTAAGTTCCCTTTTCCCCTTCCCAATATCTCCTAAAAATCCCCAATGTTCCTTAAAAATCCCCAAGGTTCCTTAAAAATGCCCAATATTTCCTAAAAATCCCCAATGTTCCTTAAGAATCCCCAACTTCTCCTAAAATATCCAACTTGTTGATTAGATTCCCCAAAGGTATCATTTCCCAAGGACCCCCATGATTCCTAAGTTCCCTTTACTCTCCCCAATATCGCCTAAAAATCCCCAATGTCCCTTAAGAATCCCCAACTTCTCCTAAAATATCCAAATTGTTGATTAGATTCCCCAAAGGTATCATTTCCCAAGGACCCCCATGATTCCTAAGTTTCCTTTACCCGCCCCAATATCTCCTAAAAATCCCCAATGTTCCTTAAAAATCGCCAAGGTTCCTTAAAAATGCCCAATATTTCCTAAAAATCCCCAATGTTCCTTAAGAATCCCCAACTTCTCCTAAAATATCCAAATTGTTGATTAGATTCCCCAAAGGTATCATTTCCCAAGGACCCCCATGATTTCTAAGTTCCCTTTACCCTCCCCAATATCTCCCAAAAATCCCCAATGTCCCTTAAGAATCCCCAATTTCTCATAAAATGTCCAACTTGTTGATTAGATTTCCCAAAGGTATCATTTCTCAAGGACCGCCATGATTCCTAAGTTCCCTTTTCCCCTTCCCAATATCTCCTAAAAATCCCCAATGTTCTTTAAAAATCCCCAATATCTCCCAAAATGTCCAACTTGTTGATTAGATTCCCCAAAGGTATCATTTCCCAAGGACCCACATGATTACTAAGTTCCCTTTACCCGCCCCTATATCTCCTAAAAATCCCCAATGTTCCTTAAAAATCCCCAATATCTCCTAAAATGTCCAACTTGTTGATTAGATTCCCCAAAGGTATCATTTCTCAAGGACCGCCATGATTCCTAAGTTCCCTTTTCCCCTTCCCAATATCTCCTAAAAATCCCCAATGTTCCTTAAAAATCCCCAATATCTCCTAAAATGTCCAACTTGTTGATTAGATTCTCCAAAGGTATCATTTCCCAAGGACACCCATGATTCCTAAGTTCCCTTTACCCGCCCCTATATCTCCTAAAAATCCCCAATGTTCCTTAAAAATCCCCAATATCTCCTAAAATGTCCAACTTGTTGATTAGATTCCCCAAAGGTATCATTTCCCAAGGACACCCATGATTCCTAAGTTCCCTTTACCCGCCCCTATATCTCCTAAAAATCCCCAATGTTCCTTAAAAATCCCCAATATCTCCTAAAATGTCCAACTTGTTGATTAGATTCCCCAAAGGTATCATTTCCCAAGGACCCCCATGATTTCTAAGTTCCCTTTACCCTCCCCAATATCTCCCAAAAATCCCCAATGTCCCTTAAGAATCCCCAATTTCTCCTAAAATGTCCAACTTGTTGATTAGATTCCCCAAAGGTATCATTTCTCAAGGACCGCCATGATTCCTAAGTTCCCTTTTCCCCTTCCCAATATCTCCTAAAAATCCCCAATATTCCTTAAAAATCCCCAATATCTCCTAAAATGTCCAACTCTTTGATTAGATTCCCCAAAGGTATCATTTCCCAAGGACCCCCATGATTCCTAAGTTCCCTTTACCCGCCCCTATATCTCCTAAAAATCCCCAATGTCCCTTAAGAATCCCCAACTTCTCCTAAAATGTCCAACTTGTTGATAAGATTCCCCAAAGGTATCATTTCTCAAGGACCGCCATGATTCCTAAGTTCCCTTTTCCCCTTCCCAATATCTCCTAAAAATCCCCAATGTTCCTTAAAAATCCCCAAGGTTCCTTAAAAATGCCCAATATTTCCTAAAAATCCCCAATGTTCCTTAAGAATCGCCAACTTCTCCTAAAATATCCAACTTGTTGATTAGATTCCCCAAAGGTATCATTTCCCAAGGACCCCCATGATTCCTAAGTTCCCTTTACTCTCCCCAATATCGCCTAAAAATCCCCAATGTCCCTTAAGAATCCCCAACTTCTCCTAAAATATCCAAATTGTTGATTAGATTCCCCAAAGGTATCATTTCCCAAGGACCCCCATGATTCCTAAGTTTCCTTTACCCGCCCCAATATCTCCTAAAAATCCCCAATGTTCCTTAAAAATCCCCAAGGTTCCTTAAAAATGCCCAATATTTCCTAAAAATCCCCAATGTTCCTTAAGAATCCCCAACTTCTCCTAAAATATCCAACTTGTTGATTAGATTCCCCAAAGGTATCATTTCCCAAGGACCCCCATGATTCCTAAGTTCCCTTTACTCTCCCCAATAACGCCTAAAAATCCCCAATGTCCCTTAAGAATCCCCAACTTCTCCTAAAATATCCAAATTGTTGATTAGATTCCCCAAAGGTATCATTTCCCAAGGACCCCCATGATTCCTAAGTTTCCTTTACCCGCCCCAATATCTCCTAAAAATCCCCAATGTCCCCTAAAAATCCCCAAGGTTCCTTAAAAATGCCCAATATTTCCTAAAAATCCCCAATGTTCCTTAAGAATCCCCAACTTCTCCTAAAATATCCAACTTGTTGATTAGATTCCCCAAAGGTATCATTT